>NC_091978.1:299153627-299178627 GCF_044704955.1 Pristiophorus japonicus
TGATAACCCTAATCCTAACCCTAACCCTAACCCTAACCCTAAATGATGATGATGATGATGATGATGACAACCCTAACCCTAACCCTAACCCTAAATGATGATGATGATGATGATGATAACCCTAACACTAACCCTAACCCTAACCCTAAATAATGATGATGATGATGATGATAACCCTAACCTTAACCCTAACCCTAACCCTAACCCTAACCCTAAATGATGATGATGATGATGATGAAAACCCTAACCCTAACCCTAACCCTAACCCTAAATGATGCTGATGATGATGACGATGATAACCCTAACCCTAACCCTAACCCTAACCCTAACCCTAACCCTAACCCTTACCCTAAATGATGATGATGATGATGATGATGATAACCCTAACCCTAACCCTAACCCTAAATGATGATGATAATGATGATGATGATAACCCTAACCCTAACCCTAACCCTAAATGATGATGATGATGATGATAACCCTAACCCTAACCCTAACCCTAACCCTAAATGATGATGATGATGATGATGATGATAACCCTAACCCTAACCCTAACCCTAACCCTAAATGATGATGATGATGATGATGATGATAACCCTAACCCTAACCGTAACCCTAACCCTAACCCTAAAGATGATGATGATGATAACCCTAACCATAACCCTGACCCTAACCCTAACCCTAACCCTAAATTATGATGATGATGATGATGATGATAACCCTAACCCTAACCCTAACCCTAACCCTAACCCTAACCCTAACCCTAAATGATGATGATGATGATGATGATGATGATAACCCTAACCCTAACCATAACCCTAACCCGCAATGATGATGATGATGATGATAACCCTAACCCTAACCCTAACCCTAACCCTAAATGATGATGATGATGATGATGATAACACTAACCCTAACCCTAACCCTAACCCTAACCCTAGCCCTAACCCTAACACTAAATGATGATGACGATGATGATGATGATGATAAACCTAACCCTAACCCTAACCCTAACCCTAAATGATGATGATGATGATGATGATGATGATGATAACCCTAACCCTAACCCTAACCCTAAATGATGATGATGATAACCCTAACCCTAACCCTAACCCTAACCCTAAATGATGATGATGATGATGATGATGATAACCCTAATCCTAACCCTAACCCTAACCCTAACCCTAACCCTAACCCTAACCCTAAATGATGATGATGATGATGATGATGATAACCCTAACCCTAACCCTAACCCTAAATGATGATGATGATGATGATGATGATAACCCTAACCCTAACCCTAAATGATGATGATGATGATGATGATAACCCGAACCCTAACCCTAAATGATGATGATGATGATGATGATAACGCTAACCCTAACCCTAACCCTAACCCTAACCCTAACCCTAGCCCTAACCCGAACCCGAACCCTAACCCTAACCCTAACCCTAAATGATGATGATGATGATGATGATGATAACCCTAACCCTAACCCTAAATGATGATGATGATGATGATGATGATAACCCTAACCCTAACCCTAAATGATGATGATGATGATGATGATGATAACCCTAATCCTAACCCTAACCCTAACCCTAACCCTAACCCTAAATGATGATGATGATGATGATGATGATAACCCTAACCCTAACCCTAACCCTAAATGATGATGATGATGATGATGATGATAACCCTAACACTAACCCTAACCCTAACCCTAAATAATGATGATGATGATGATGATAACCCTAACCTTAACCCTAACCCTAACCCTAAATGATGATGATGATGATGATGATAACCCTAATCCTAACCCTAACCCTAACCCTAAATGATGCTGATGATGATGACGATGATAACCCTAACCCTAACCCTAACCCTAAATGATGATGATGATGATGATGATAATCCTAACCCTAACCCTAACCCTAACCCTAACCCTAACCCTAACCCTAAATGATGATGATGATGATGATGATGATAACCCTAACCCTAACCCTAACCCTAAATGATGATGATGATGATGATGATAACCCTAACCCTAACCCTAACCCTAACCCTAACCCTAACCCTAGCCCTAACCCTAACCCTAACCCTGACCCGAACCCGAACCCTAACCCTAACCCTAACCCTAAATGATGATGATGATGATGATGATGATAACCCTAACCCTAACCCTAAATGATGATGATGATGATGATGATGATAACCCTAACCCTAACCCTAAATGATGATGATGATGATGATGATGATAACCCTAACCCTAACCCTAACCCTAGCCCTAAATGATGATGATGATGATGATGATGATAACCCTAACCCTAACCCTAACCCTAACCCTAAATGATGATGATGATGATGATGATGATAAACCTAACCCTAACCCTAACCCTAACCCTAAATGATGATGATGATGATGATAACCCTAACCCTAACCCTAACCCTAACCCAAAATGATGATGATGATGATGATGATGATAACCCTAACCCTAACCCTAACCCTAACCCTAACCCTAACACTAACCCTAACCCTAAATGATGATGATGATGATGATGATGATAACCCTCACCCTAACCCTAACCCCAACCCTAACCCTAACCCTAACCCTAATCATAAATTATGATGATGATGATGATGATGATAACACTAACCCCAACCCTAACACTAACCCTAAATGATGATGATGATGATGATGATGATAACCCTAACCCTAACCCAAACCCTAACCCTAAATGATGATGATGATGATGATGATAACCCTAACCCTAACCCTAACCCTAACCCTAACCCTAACACTAACCCTAACCCTAAATGATGATGATGATGATGATGATGATAACCCTAACCCTAACCCTAAATGATCATGATGATGATGATGATGATAACCCTAACCCTAACCCTAACCCTAAATGATGATGATGATGATGATGATGATAACCCTAACACTAACCCTAACCCTAACCCTAAATGATGCTGATGATGATGACGATGATAACCCTAACCCTAACCCTAACCCTAACCCTAACCCTAACCCTAACCCTTACCCTAAATGATGATGATGATGATGATGATGATAACCCTAACCCTAACCCTAACCCTAAATGATGATGATAATGATGATGATGATAACCCTAACCCTAACCCTAACCCTAAATGATGATGATGATGATGATAACCCTAACCCTAACCCTAACCCTAACCCTAAATGATGATGATGATGATGATGATGATAACCCTAACCCTAACCCTAACCCTAACCCTAAATGATGATGATGATGATGATGATGATAACCCTAACCCTAACCGTAACCCTAACCCTAACCCTAAAGATGATGATGATGATAACCCTAACCATAACCCTGACCCTAACCCTAACCCTAACCCTAAATTATGATGATGATGATGATGATGATAACCCTAACCCTAACCCTAACCCTAACCCTAACCCTAACCCTAACCCTAAATGATGATGATGATGATGATGATGATGATAACCCTAACCCTAACCATAACCCTAACCCGCAATGATGATGATGATGATGATAACCCTAACCCTAACCCTAACCCTAACCCTAAATGATGATGATGATGATGATGATAACACTAACCCTAACCCTAACCCTAACCCTAACCCTAGCCCTAACCCTAACACTAAATGATGATGACGATGATGATGATGATGATAAACCTAACCCTAACCCTAACCCTAACCCTAAATGATGATGATGATGATGATGATGATGATGATAACCCTAACCCTAACCCTAACCCTAAATGATGATGATGATAACCCTAACCCTAACCCTAACCCTAACCCTAAATGATGATGATGATGATGATGATGATAACCCTAATCCTAACCCTAACCCTAACCCTAACCCTAACCCTAACCCTAACCCTAAATGATGATGATGATGATGATGATGATAACCCTAACCCTAACCCTAACCCTAAATGATGATGATGATGATGATGATGACAACCCTAACACTAACCCTAACCCGAACCCTAAATAATGATGATGATGATGATGATAACCCTAACCTTAACCCTAACCCTAACCCTAACCCTAACCCTAACCCTAACCCTAAATGATGATGATGATGATGATGATAACCCTAACCCTAACCCTAACCCTAAATGATGCTGATGATGATGATGATGATAACCCTAACCCTAACCCTAAATGATGATGATGATGATGATGATAACCCGAACCCTAACCCTAAATGATGATGATGATGATGATGATAACGCTAACCCTAACCCTAACCCTAACCCTAACCCTAACCCTAGCCCTAACCCGAACCCGAACCCTAACCCTAACCCTAACCCTAAATGATGATGATGATGATGATGATGATAACCCTAACCCTAACCCTAAATGATGATGATGATGATGATGATGATAACCCTAACCCTAACCCTAAATGATGATGATGATGATGATGATGATAACCCTAATCCTAACCCTAACCCTAACCCTAACCCTAACCCTAAATGATGATGATGATGATGATGATGATAACCCTAACCCTAACCCTAACCCTAAATGATGATGATGATGATGATGATGATAACCCTAACACTAACCCTAACCCTAACCCTAAATAATGATGATGATGATGATGATAACCCTAACCTTAACCCTAACCCTAACCCTAAATGATGATGATGATGATGATGATAACCCTAATCCTAACCCTAACCCTAACCCTAAATGATGCTGATGATGATGACGATGATAACCCTAACCCTAACCCTAACCCTAAATGATGATGATGATGATGATGATAATCCTAACCCTAACCCTAACCCTAACCCTAACCCTAACCCTAACCCTAAATGATGATGATGATGATGATGATGATAACCCTAACCCTAACCCTAACCCTAAATGATGATGATGATGATGATGATAACCCTAACCCTAACCCTAACCCTAACCCTAACCCTAACCCTAGCCCTAACCCTAACCCTAACCCTGACCCGAACCCGAACCCTAACCCTAACCCTAACCCTAAATGATGATGATGATGATGATGATGATAACCCTAACCCTAACCCTAAATGATGATGATGATGATGATGATGATAACCCTAACCCTAACCCTAAATGATGATGATGATGATGATGATGATAACCCTAACCCTAACCCTAACCCTAGCCCTAAATGATGATGATGATGATGATGATGATAACCCTAACCCTAACCCTAACCCTAACCCTAAATGATGATGATGATAAACCTAACCCTAACCCTAACCCTAACCCTAAATGATGATGATGATGATGATAACCCTAACCCTAACCCTAACCCTAACCCAAAATGATGATGATGATGATGATGATGATAACCCTAACCCTAACCCTAACCCTAACCCTAACCCTAACACTAACCCTAACCCTAAATGATGATGATGATGATGATGATGATAACCCTCACCCTAACCCTAACCCCAACCCTAACCCTAACCCTAACCCTAATCATAAATTATGATGATGATGATGATGATGATAACACTAACCCCAACCCTAACACTAACCCTAAATGATGATGATGATGATGATGATGATAACCCTAACCCTAACCCAAACCCTAACCCTAAATGATGATGATGATGATGATGATAACCCTAACCCTAACCCTAACCCTAACCCTAACCCTAACACTAACCCTAACCCTAAATGATGATGATGATGATGATGATGATAACCCTAACCCTAACCCTAAATGATCATGATGATGATGATGATGATAACCCTAACCCTAACCCTAACCCTAAATGATGATGATGATGATGATGATGATAACCCTAACACTAACCCTAACCCTAACCCTAAATAATGATGATGATGATGATGATAACCCTAACCCTAACCCTAACCCTAACCCTAACCCTAACCCTAAATGATGATGATGATGATGATGATGATAACCCTAACCCTAACCCTAAATGATGATGATGATGATGATGATAACCCTAATCCTAACCCTAACCCTAACCCTAACCCTAACCCTAAATGATGATGATGATGATGATGATGATAACCCTAACCCTAACCCTAACCCTAAATGATGATGATGATGATGATGATGATAACCATAACACTAACCCTAACCCTAACCCTAAATCATGATGATGATGATGATGATAACCCTAACCTTAACCCTAACCCTAACCCTAACCCTAACCCTAACCCTAACCCTAAATGATGATGATGATGATGATGATAACCCTAATCCTAACCCTAACCCTAACCCTAAATGATGCTGATGATGATGACGATGATAACCCTAACCCTAACCCTAACCCTAACCCTAAATGATGATGATGATGATGATGATGATAATCCTAACCCTAACCCTAACCCTAACCCTAACCCTAACCCTAAATGATGATGATGATGATGATGATGATAACCCTAACCCTAACCCTAACCCTAAATGATGATGATGATGATGATGATAACCCTAACCCTAACCCTAACCCTAACCCTAACCCTAGCCCTAACCCTAACCCTAACCCTGACCCGAACCCGAACCCTAACCCTAACCCTAAATGATGATGATGATGATGATGATGATAACCCTAACCCTAACCCTAAATGATGATGATGATGATGATGATGATAACCCTAACCCTAACCCTAACCCTAACCCTAAATGATGATGATGATGATGATGATGATAACCCTAACCCTAACCCTAACCCTAACCCTAAATGATGATGATGATGATGATGATGATAACCCTAACCCTAACCCTAACCCTAACCCTAACCCAAAATGATGATGATGATGATGATGATGATAACCCTAACCCTAACCCTAACCCTAACCCTAACCCTAACACTAACCCTAACCCTAAATGATGATGATGATGATGATGATGATAACCCTCACCCTAACCCTAACCCCAACCCTAACCCTAACCCTAACCCTAATCCTAAATTATGATGATGATGATGATGATAACACTAACCCTAACCCTAACACTAACCCTAAATGATGATGATGATGATGATGATGATAACCCTAACCCTAACCCAAACCCTAACCCTAAATGATGATGATGATGATGATGATAACCCTAACCCTAACCCTAACCCTAACCCTAACACTAACCCTAACCCTAAATGATGATGATGATGATGATGATGATAACCCTAACCCTAACCCTAAATGATCATGATGATGATGATTATGATAACCCTAACCCTAACCCGAACCCTAAATGATGATGATGATGATGATGATGATAACCCTAACACTAACCCTAACCCTAACCCTAAATAATGATGATGATGATGATGATAACCCTAACCTTAACCCTAACCCTAACCCTAACCCTAACCCTAACCCTAACCCTAAATGATGATGATGATGATGATGATAACCCTAATCCTAACCCTAACCCTAACCCTAAATGATGCTGATGATGATGACGATGATAACCCTAACACTAACCCTAACCCTAACCCTAAATGATGATGATGATGATGATGATGATGATGATAATCCTAACCCTAACCCTAACGCTAACCCTAACCCTAACCCTAACCCTAACCCTAAATGATGATGATGATGATGATGATGATAACCCTAACACTAACCCTAACCCTAAATGATGATGATGATGATGATGATAACCCTAACCCTAACCCTAACCCTAACCCTAACCCTAACCCTAACCCTAGCCCTAACCCTAACCCTAACCCTGACCCGAACCCGAACCCTAACCCTAACCCTAACCCTAAATGATGATGATGATGATGATGATGATAACCCTAACCCTAACCCTAAATGATGATGATGATGATAATGATGATAACCCTAACCCTAACCCTAAATGATGATGATGATGATGATGATGATAACCCTAACCCTAACCCTAACCCTAACCCTAAATGATGATGATGATGATGATGATGATAACCCTAACCCTAACCCTAACCCTAACCCTAAATGATGATGATGATGATGATGATGATAACCCTAACCCTAACCCTAACCCTAAATGATGATGATGATGATGATGATAACCCTAACCCTAACCCTAACCCTAACCCTAACCCAAAATGATGATGATGATGATGATGATGATAACCCTAACCCTAAGCCTAACCCTAACCCTAACCCTAACACTAACCCTAACCCTAAATGATGATGATGATGATGATAACCCTCACCCTAACCCTAACCCCAACCCTAACCCTAACCCTAACCCTAATCCTAAATTATGATGATGATGATGATGATGATAACACTAACCCTAACCCTAACACGAACCCTAAATGATGATGATGATGATGATGATGATAACCCTAACCCTAACCCAAACCCTAACCCTAAATGATGATGATGATGATGATGATAACCCTAACCCTAACCCTAACCCTAACCCTAACACTAACCCTAACCCTAAATGATCATGATGATGATGATGATGATAAACCTAACCCTGACCCTAACCCTAAATGATGATGATGATGATGATGATGATAACCCTAACCCTAAATGATGATGATGATGATGATGATGATAACCCTAACCGTAACCCTAACCCTAAATGATGATGATGATGATGATGATGATAACCCTAACCCTAACCCTAACCCTAACCCTAACCTAACCCTAAACCTACCCCTAAATGATGATGATGATGATGATGATGATAACCCTAACCCTAACCCTAACCCTAACCCGAACCCTAACACTAAATGATGATGATGATGATGATGATGATGATAACCCTAACCCTAACCCTAACCCTAACCCTAAATAATGATGATGATGATGATGATGATGATGATGATAACCCTAACCCTAACCCTAACCCTAAATGATGATGATGATAACCCTAACCCTAACCCTAACCCTAACCCTAAATGATGATGATGATGATGATGATGATAACCCTAATCCTAACCCTAACCCTAACCCTAACCCTAACCCTAAATGATGATGATGATGATGATGATGATGATAACCCTAACCCTAACCCTAACCCTAAATGATGATGATGATGATGATGATGATAACCCTAACCCTAACCCTAACCCTAAATGATGATGATGATGATGATGATAACGCTAACCCTAACCCTAACCCTAACCCTAACCCTAACCCTAGCCCTAACCCTAACCCTAACCCTGACCCGAACCCGAACCCTAACCCTAACCCTAACCCTAAATGATGATGATGATGATGATGATAACCCTAACCCTAACCCTAAATGATGATGATGATGATGATGATGATAACCCTAACCCTAACCCTAAATGATGATGATGATGATGATGATGATAACCCTAATCCTAACCCTAACCCTAACCCTAACCCTAACCCTAACCCTAAATGATGATGATGATGATAATAACCCTAACCCTAACCCTAACCCTAAATGATGATGATGATGATGATGATGATAACCCTAACACTAACCCTAACCCTAACCCTAAATAATGATGATGATGATGATGATAACCCTAACCTTAACCCTAAACCTAACCCTAACCCTAACCCTAACCCTAACCCTAAATGATGATGATGATGATGATGATGACGATAACCCTAACCCTAACCCTAACCCTAAATGATGCTGATGATGATGACGATGATAACCCTAACCCTAACCCTAACCCTAACCCTAAATGATGATGATGATGATGATGATAATCCTAACCCTAACCCTAACCCTAACCCTAACCCTAACCCTAAATGATGATGATGATGATGATGATGATAACCCTAACCCTAACCCTAACCCTAAATGATGATGATGATGATGATGATAACCCTAACCCTAACCCTAACCCTAACCCTAACCCTAACCCTAACCCTAGCCCTAACCCTAACCCTAACCCTGACCCGAACCCGAACCCTAACCCTAACCCTAACCCTAAATGATGATGATGATGATGATGATGATAACCCTAACCCTAACCCTAAATGATGATGATGATGATGATGATAACCCTAACCCTAACCCTAAATGATGATGATGATGATGATGATGATAACCCTAACCCTAACCCTAACCCTAACCCTAAATGATGATGATGATGATGATGATGATAACCCTAACCCTAACCCTAACCCTAACCCTAAATGATAATGATGATGATGATGATGATAACCCTAACCCTAACCCTAACCCTAACCCTAAATGATGATGATGATGATGATGATGATAACCCTAACCCTAACCCTAACCCTAACCCTAAATGATGATGATGATGATGATGATAACCCTAACCCTAACCCTAACCCTAACCCTAACACTAACCCTAACCCTAAATGATGATGATGATGATGATGATGATAACCCTCACCCTAACCCTAACCCCAACCCTAACCCTAACCCTAACCCTAATCCTAAATTATGATGATGATGATGATGATGATAAAACTAACCCTAACACAAACCCTAACCCTAAATGATGATGATGATGATGATGATAACCCTAACCCTAACCCTAACCCTAACACTAACCCTAACCCTAAATGATGATGATGATGATGATGATAACCCTAACCGTAACCCTAACCCTAAATGATGATGATGATGATGATGATGATAACCCTAACCCTAACCCTAACCCTAACCCTAACCCTAACCTAACCCTAACCCTACCCCAAAATGATGATGATGATGATGATGATGATAACCCTAACCCTAACCCTAACCCTAACCCTAACACTAAATGATGATGATGATGATGATGATGATGATAAACCTAACCCTAACCCTAACCCTAACCCTAAATAATGATGATGATGATGATGATGATGATAACCCTAACCCTAACCCTAACCCTAAATGATGATGATGATGATGATGATGATAAACCTAACCCTAACCCTAACCCTAACCCTAAATGATGATGATGATGATGATGATAACCCTAATCCTAACCCTAACCCTAACCCTAACCCTAACCCTAACCCGAACCCTAAATGATGATGATGATGATGATGATGATAACCCTAACCCTAACCCTAAATGATGATGATGATGATGATGATGATAACCCTAACCCTAACCCTAACCCTAAATGATGATGATGATGATGATGATAACGCTAACCCTAACCCTAACCCTAACCCTAACCCTAACCCTAGCCCTAACCCTAACCCTAACCCTGACCCGAACCCGAACCCTAACCCTAACCCTAACCCTAAATGATGATGATGATGATGATGATGATAACCCTAACCCTAACCCTAAATGATGATGATGATGATGATAACCCTAACCCTAACCCTAAATGATGATGATGATGATGATGATGATAACCCTAATCCTAACCCTAACCCTAACCCTAACCCTAACCCTAACCCTAAATGATGATGATGATGATGATGATAATAACCCTAACCCTAACCCTAACCCTAAATGATGATGATGATGATGATGATGATAACCCTAACACTAACCCTAACCCTAACCCTAAATAATGATGATGATGATGATGATAACCCTAACCCTAACCCTAACCCGAACCCTAACCCTAACCCTAACCCTAAATGATGATGATGATGATGATGATGATAACCCTAACCCTAACCCTAAATGATGATGATGATGATGATAAACCTAACCCTAACCCTAACCCTAACCCTAACCCTAACCCTAACCCTAACCCTAAATGATGATGATGATGATGATGATGATAACCCTAACCCTAACCCTAACCCTAAATGATGATGATGATGATGATGATGATAACCCTAACCCTAACCCTAACCCTAACCCTAAATGATGATGATGATGATGATGATGATAACCCTCACCCTAACCCTAACCCCAACCCTAACCCTAACCCTAACCCTAATCATAAATTATGATGATGATGATGATGATGATAACACTAACCCTAACCCTAACACTAACCCTAAATGATGATGATGATGATGATGATGATAACCCTAACCCTAACCCAAACCCTAACCCTAAATGATGATGATGATGATGATGATAACCCTAACCCTAACCCTAACCCTAACCCTAACCCTAACACTAACCCTAACCCTAAATGATGATGATGATGATGATGATGATAACCCTAACCCGAACCCTAAATGATCATGATGATGATGATGATGATAACCCTAACCCTAACCCTAACCCTAAATGATGATGATGATGATGATGATGATAACCCTAACACTAACCCTAACCCTAACCCTAAATAATGATGATGATGATGATGATAACCCTAACCTTAACCCTAACCCTAACCCTAACCCTAACCCTAACCCTAACCCTAAATGATGATGATGATGATGATGATGATAACCCTAACCCTAACCCTAAATGATGATGATGATGATGATGATAACCCTAATCCTAACCCTAACCCTAACCCTAACCCTAACCCTAACCCTAAATGATGATGATGATGATGATGATGATAACCCTAACCCTAACCCTAACCCTAAATGATGATGATGATGATGATGATGATAACCCTAACACTAACCCTAACCCTAACCCTAAATAATGATGATGATGATGATGATAACCCTAACCTTAACCCTAACCCTAACCCTAACCCTAACCCTAACCCTAAATGATGATGATGATGATGATGATAACCCTAATCCTAACCCTAACACTAACCCTAAATGATGCTGATGATGATGACGATGATAACCCTAACCCTAACCCTAACCCTAACCCTAAATGATGATGATGATGATGATGATGATAATCCTAACCCTAACCCTAACCCTAACCCTAACCCTAACCCTAACCCTAAATGATGATGATGATGATGATGATGATAACCCTAACCCTAACCCTAACCCTAAATGATGATGATGATGATGATGATAACCCTAACCCTAACCCTAACCCTAACCCTAACCCTAACC
The DNA here is from genome assembly GCF_044704955.1 of Pristiophorus japonicus. Classification (NCBI taxonomy): domain Eukaryota; kingdom Metazoa; phylum Chordata; class Chondrichthyes; family Pristiophoridae; genus Pristiophorus; species Pristiophorus japonicus. The sequence continues at coordinate 299,166,519 of NC_091978.1, forward strand.
CTAACCCTAGCCCTAACCCTCACCCTAACCCTGACCCGAACCCGAACCCTAACCCTAACCCTAACCCTAAATGATGATGATGATGATGATGATGATAACCCTAACCCTAACCCTAAATGATGATGATGATGATGCTGATGATAACCCTAACCCTAACCCTAACTCTAACCCTAAATGATGATGATGATGATGATGATGATAACCCTAACCCTAACCCTAACCCTAACCCTAAATGATGATGATGATGATGATGATGATAACCCTAACCCTAACCCTAACCCTAACCCTAAATGATGATGATGATGATGATGATAACCCTAACCCTAACCCTAACCCTAACCCTAACCCAAAATGATGATGATGATGATGATGATGATGATGATAACCCTAACTCTAACCCTAACTCTAACCCTAACCCTAACACTAACCCTAACCCTAAATGATGATGATGATGATGATGATGATAACCCTCACCCTAACCCTAACCCCAACCCTAACCCTAACCCTAACCCTAATCCTAAATTATGATGATGATGATGATGATGATAACACTAACCCTAACCCTAACACTAACCCTAAATGATGATGATGATGATGATGATGATAACCCTAACCCTAACCCAAACCCTAACCCTAAATGATGATGATGATGATGATGATAACCCTAACCCTAACCCTAACCCTAACCCTAACACTAACCCTAACCCTAAATGATGATGATGATGATGATGATGATAACCCTAACCCTAACCCTAAATGATCATGATGATGATGATGATGATAACCCTAACCCTAACCCGAACCCTAAATGATGATGATGATGATGATGATGATAACCCTAACACTAACCCTAACCCTAACCCTAAATAATGATGATGATGATGATGATAACCCTAACCTTAACCCTAACCCTAACCCTAACCCTAACCCTAACCCTAACCCTAAATGATGATGATGATGATGATAACCCTAATCCTAACCCTAACCCTAACCCTAAATGATGCTGATGATGATGACGATGATAACCCTAACACTAACCCTAACCCTAACCCTAAATGATGATGATGATGATGATGATGATAATCCTAACCCTAACCCTAACGCTAACCCTAACCCTAACCCTAACCCTAACCCTAAATGATGATGATGATGATGATGATGATAACCCGAACACTAACCCTAACCCTAAATGATGATGATGATGATGATGATAACCCTAACCCTAACCCTAACCCTAACCCTAACCCTAACCCTAGCCCTAACCCTAACCCTAACCCTGACCCGAACCCGAACCCTAACCCTAACCCTAACCCTAAATGATGATGATGATGATGATGATGATAACCCTAACCCTAACCCTAAATGATGATGATGATGATGATGATGATAACCCTAACCCTAACCCTAAATGATGATGATGATGATGATGATGATAACCCTAACCCTAACCCTAACCCTAACCCTAAATGATGATGATGATGATGATGATGATAACCCTAACCCTAACCCTAACCCTAACCCTAAATGATGATGATGATGATGATGATGATAACCCTAACCCTAACCCTAACCCTAAATGATGATGATGATGATGATGATAACCCTAACCCTAACCCTAACCCTAACCCTAACCCAAAATGATGATGATGATGATGATGATGATAACCCTAACCCTAACCCTAACCCTAACCCTAACCCTAACACTAACCCTAACCCTAAATGATGATGATGATGATGATAACCCTCACCCTAACCCTAACCCCAACCCTAACCCTAACCCTAACCCTAATCCTAAATTATGATGATGATGATGATGATGATAACACTAACCCTAACCCTAACACGAACCCTAAATGATGATGATGATGATGATGATGATAACCCTAACCCTAACCCAAACCCTAACCCTAAATGATGATGATGATGATGATGATAACCCTAACCCTAACCCTAACCCTAACCCTAACACTAACCCTAACCCTAAATGATCATGATGATGATGATGATGATAACCCTAACCCTGACCCTAACCCTAAATGATGATGATGATGATGATGATGATAACCCTAACCCTAACCCTAACCCTAAATGATGATGATGATGATGATGATGATAACCCTAACCGTAACCCTAACCCTAAATGATGATGATGATGATGATGATAACCCTAACCCTAACCCTAACCCTAACCTAACCCTAACCCTACCCCTAAATGATGATGATGATGATGATGATGATAACCCTAACCCTAACCCTAACCCTAACCCTAACCCTAACACTAAATGATGATGATGATGATGATGATGATGATAACCCTAACCCTAACCCTAACCCTAAATAATGATGATGATGATGATGATGATGATGATAACCCTAACCCTAACCCTAACCCTAAATGATGATGATGATAACCCTAACCCTAACCCTAACCTTAACCCTAAATGATGATGATGATGATGATGATGATAACTCTAATCCTAACCCTAACCCTAACCCTAACCCTAACCCTAAATGATGATGATGATGATGATGATGATGATAACCCTAACCCTAACCCTAACCCTAAATGATGATGATGATGATGATGATGATAACCCTAACCCTATCCCTAACCCTAAATGATGATGATGATGATGATGATAACGCTAACCCTAACCCTAACCCTAACCCTAACCCTAACCCTAGCCCTAACCCTAACCCTAACCCTGACCCGAACCCGAACCCTAACCCTAACCCTAACCCTAAATGATGATGATGATGATGATGATAACCCTAACCCTAACCCTAAATGATGATGATGATGATGATAACCCTAACCCTAACCCTAAATGATGATGATGATGATGATGATGATAACCCTAATCCTAACCCTAACCCTAACCCTAACCCTAACCCTAAATGATGATGATGATGATAATAACCCTAACCCTAACCCTAACCCTAAATGATGATGATGATGATGATGATGATAACCCTAACACTAACCCTAACCCTAACCCTAAATAATGATGATGATGATGATGATAACCCTAACCTTAACCCTAAACCTAACCCTAACCCTAACCCTAACCCTAACCCTAAATGATGATGATGATGATGATGATGACGATAACCCTAACCCTAACCCTAACCCTAAATGATGCTGATGATGATGACGATGATAACCCTAACCCTAACCCTAACCCTAACCCTAAATGATGATGATGATGATGATGATGATAATCCTAACCCTAACCCTAACCCTAACCCTAACCCTAACCCTAAATGATGATGATGATGATGATGATGATGATAACCCTAACCCTAACCCTAACCCTAAATGATGATGATGATGATGATGATAACCCTAACCCTAACCCTAACCCTAACCCTAACCCTAACCCTAACCCTAGCCCTAACCCTAACCCTAACCCTGACCCGAACCCGAACCCTAACCCTAACCCTAACCCTAAATGATGATGATGATGATGATGATGATAACCCTAACCCTAACCCTAAATGATGATGATGATGATGATGATAACCCTAACCCTAACCCTAAATGATGATGATGATGATGATGATGATAACCCTAACCCTAACCCTAACCCTAACCCTAAATGATGATGATGATGATGATGATGATAACCCTAACCCTAACCCTAACCCTAACCCTAAATGATAATGATGATGATGATGATGATAACCCTAACCCTAACCCTAACCCTAACCCTAAATGATGATGATGATGATGATGATAACCCTAACCCTAACCCTAACCCTAACCCTAAATGATGATGATGATGATGATGATAACCCTAACCCTAACCCTAACCCTAACCCTAAATGATGATGATGATGATGATGATGATAACCCTAACCCTAACCCTAACCCTAACCCTAAATGATAATGATGATGATGATGATGATAACCCTAACCCTAACCCTAACCCTAACCCTAAATGATGATGATGATGATGATGATAACCCTAACCCTAACCCTAACCCTAACCCTAAATGATGATGATGATGATGATGATAACCCTAACCCTAACCCTAACCCTAACCCTAACACTAACCCTAACCCTAAATGATGATGATGATGATGATGATGATAACCCTCACCCTAACCCTAACCCCAACCCTAACCCTAACCCTAACCCTAATCCTAAATTATGATGATGATGATGATGATGATAAAACTAACCCTAACCCTAACACTAACCCTAAATGATGATGATGATGATGATGATGATAACCCTAACCCTAACCCAAACCCTAACCCTAAATGATGATGATGATGATGATGATAACCCTAACCCTAACCCTAACCCTAACACTAACCCTAACCCTAAATGATGATGATGATGATGATGATAACCCTAACCGTAACCCTAACCCTAAATGATGATGATGATGATGATGATGATAACCCTAACCCTAACCCTAACCCTTACCCTAACCCTAACCTAACCCTAACCCTACCCCAAAATGATGATGATGATGATGATGATGATAACCCTAACCCTAACCCTAACCCTAACCCTAACACTAAATGATGATGATGATGATGATGATGATAAACCTAACCCTAACCCTAACCCTAACCCTAAATAATGATGATGATGATGATGATGATGATAACCCTAACCCTAACCCTAACCCTAAATGATGATGATGATGATGATGATGATAAACCTAACCCTAACCCTAACCCTAACCCTAAATGATGATGATGATGATGATGATAACCCTAACCCTAACCCTAACCCTAACCCTAACCCTAACCCTAACCCTAACCCTAACCCTAACCCTAACCCTAACCCTAACCCTAACCCGAACCCTAAATGATGATGATGATGATGATGATGATGATAACCCTAACCCTAACCCTAAATGATGATGATGATGATGATGATGATAACCCTAACCCTAACCCTAACCCTAAATGATGATGATGATGATGATGATAACGCTAACCCTAACCCTAACCCTAACCCTAACCCTAACCCTAGCCCTAACCCTAACCCTAACCCTGACCCGAACCCGAACCCTAACCCTAACCCTAACCCTAAATGATGATGATGATGATGATGATGATAACCCTAACCCTAACCCTAAATGATGATGATGATGATGATAACCCTAACCCTAACCCTAAATGATGATGATGATGATGATGATGATAACCCTAATCCTAACCCTAACCCTAACCCTAACCCTAACCCTAACCCTAAATGATGATGATGATGATGATAATAATAACCCTAACCCTAACCCTAACCCTAAATGATGATGATGATGATGATGATGATAACCCTAACACTAACCCTAACCCTAACCCTAAATAATGATGATGATGATGATGATAACCCTAACCCTAACCCTAACCCTAACCCTAACCCTAACCCTAACCCTAAATGATGATGATGATGATGATGATAACCCTAACCCTAACCCTAACCCTAAATGATGCTGATGATGATGACGATGATAAACCTAACCCTAACCCTAACCCTAACCCTAACCCTAACCCTAACCCTAAATGATGATGATGATGATGATGATGATAACCCTAACCCTAACCCTAACCCTAAATGATGATGATGATGATGATGATGATAACCCTAACCCTAACCCTAACCCTAAATGATGATGATGATGATGATGATAACCCTAACCCTAACCCTAACCCTAACCCTAACCCTAACCCTAGCCCTAACCCTAACCCTAACCCTGACCCGAACCCGAACCCTAACCCTAACCCTAACCCTAAATGATGATGATGATGATGATGATGATAACCCTAATCCTAACTCTAAATGATGATGATGATGATGATGATGATAACCCTAACCCTAACCCTAAATGATGATGATGATGATAACCCTAACCCTAACCCTAACGCTAACCCTAAATGATGATGATGATGATGATGATGATAACCCTAACCCTAACCCTAACCCTAACCCTAAATGATGATGATGATGATGATGATGATAACCCTAACCCTAACCCTAACCCTAACCCTAAATGATGATGATGATGATGATGATGATAACCCTAACCCTAACCCTAACCCTAACCCTAAATGATGATGATGATGATGATGATAACCCTCACCCTAACCCTAACCCTAACCCTAACACTAACCCTAACCCTAAATGATGATGATGATGATGATGATCATAACCCTCACCCTAACCCTAACCCCAACCCTAACCCTAACCCAAACCCTAATCCTAAATTATGATGATGATGATGATGATGATAACACTAACCCTAACCCTAACACTAACCCTAAATGATGATGATGATGATGATGATGATAACCCTAACCCTAACCCAAACCCTAACCCTAAATGATGATGATGATGATGATGATAACCCTAACCCTAACCCTAACCATAACCCTAACACTAACCCTAACCCTAAATGATGATGATGATGATGATGATGATAACCCTAACCCTAACCCTAAATGATCATGATGATGATGATGATGATAACCCTAACCCTGACCCTAACCCTAAATGATGATGATGATGATGATGATGATAACCCTAACCCTAACTCTAACCCTAACCCTAAATGATGATGATGATGATGATGATGATAACCCTAACCGTAACCCTAACCCTAAATGATGATGATGATGATGATGATAACCCTAACCCTAACCCTAACCCTAACCAACCCTAACCCTACCCCTAAATGATGATGATGATGATGATAACCCTAACCCTAACCCTAACCCTAACCCTAACCCTAACACTAAATGATGATGATGATGATGATGATTATGATAAACCTAACCCTAACCCTAACCCTAACCCTAAATGATGATGACGATGATGATGATGATGATGATAACCCTAACCCTAACCCTAACCCTAAATGATGATGATGATCACCCTAACCCTAACCCTAACCCTAACCCTAAATGATGATGATGATGATGATGATGATGATAACCCTAATCCTAACCCTAACCCAAACCCGAACCCTAACCCTAACCCTAACCCTAAATGATGATGATGATGATGATGATGATGATAACCCTAACCCTAACCCTAACCCTAACCCTAAATGATGATGATGATGATGATGATGATAACCCTAACCCTAACCCTAACCCTAAATGATGATGATGATGATAATGATAACGCTAACCCTAACCCTAACCCTAACCCTAACCCTAACCCTAACCCTAGCCCTAACCCTAACCCTAACCCTGACCCGAACCCGAACCCTAACCCTAACCCTAACCCTAAATGATGATGATGATGATGATGATGATAACCCTAACCCTAAATGATAATGATGATTATGATGATGATAACCCTAACCCTAACCCTAAATGATGATGATGATGATGATAATAACCCTAATCCTAACCCTAACCCTAACCCTAACCCTAACCCTAAATGATGATGATGATGATGATGATGATGATACCCCTAACCCTAACCCTAACCCTAAATGATGATGATGATGATGATGATAACCCTAACACTAACCCTAACCCTAACCCTAAATAATGATGATGATGATGATGATAACCCTAACCTTAACCCTAACCCTAACCCTAACCCTAACCCTAACCCTAACCCTAAATGATGATGATGATGATGATGATAACCCTAACCCTAACCCTAACCCTAACCCTAAATGATGCTGATGATGATGACGATGATAACCCTAACCCTAACCCTAACCCTAACCCTAAATGATGATGATGATGATGATGATGATAATCCTAACCCTAACCCTAACCCTAACCCTAAATGATGATGATGATGATGATAACCCTAACCCTAACCCTAACCCTAAATGATGATGATGATGATGATGATGATAACCCTAACCCTAACCCTAACCCTAACCCTGACCCGAACCCGAACCCTAACCCTAACCCTAACCCTAAATGATGATGATGATGATGATGATGATAACCCTAACCCTAACCCTAAATGATGATGATGATGATGATGATGATAACCCTAACCCTAACCCTAAATGATGATGATGATGATGATGATAACCCTAACCCTAACCCTAACCCTAACCCTAGCCCTAACCCTAACCCTAACCCTGACCCGAACCCGAACCCTAACCCTAACCCTAACCCTAAATGATGATGATGATGATGATGATGATAACCCTAACCCTAACCCTAAATGATGATGATGATGATGATGATGATAACCCTAACCCTAACCCTAAATGATGATGATGATGATGATGATGATAACCCTAACCCTAACCCTAACCCTAACCCTAAATGATGATGATGATGATGATAACCCTAACCCTAACCCTAACCCTAACCCTAAATGATGATGATGATGATGATGATGATGATAACCCTAACCCTAACCCTAACCCTAACCCTAAATGATGATGATGATGATAACCCTAACCCTAACCCTAACCCTAACCCTAACCCTAAATGATGATGATGATGATGATGATGATAACCCTAACCCTAACCCTAACCCTAACCCTAACACTAACCCTAACCCTAAATGATGATGATGATGATGATGATAACCCTAACCCTAACCCTAACCCTAACCCTAACACTAACCCTAACCCTAAATGATGATGATGATGATGATGATGATAACCCTAACCCTAACCCTAACCCTAACCCTAACCCTAACCCTAAATGATGATGATGATGATGATGATAACCCTAACCCTAACCCTAACCCTAAATGATGATGATGATGATGATGATGATAACCCTAACCCTAAACCTAAATGATGATGATGATGATGATGATAACCCTAACCCTAACCCTAACCCTAACCCTAACCCTAATCCTAACCCTAAATGATGATGATGATGATGATAACCCTAACCCTAACCCTAACCCTAACCCTAACCCTAACCCTAAATGATGATGATGATGATGATGATAACCCTAACCCTAACCCTAACCCTAACCCTAAATGATGCTGATGATGATGACGATGATAACCCTAACCCTAACCCTAACCCTAACCCTAAATGATGATGATGATGCTGATGATGATAATCCTAACCCTAACCCTAACCCTAACCCTAACCCTAAATGATGATGATGATGATGATAACCCTAACCCTAACCCTAACCCTAAATGATGATGATGATGATGATGATGATAACCCTAACCCTAACCCTAACCCTAACCCTGACCCGAACCCGAACCCTAACCCTAACCCTAACCCTAAATGATGATGATGATGATGATGATGATAACCCTAACCCTAACCCTAAATGATGATGATGATGATGATGATGATAACCCTAACCCTAACCCTAAATGATGATGATGATGATGATGATGATAACCCTAACCCTAACCCTAACCCTAACCCTAGCCCTAACCCTAACCCTAACCCTGACCCGAACCCGAACCCTAACCCTAACCCTAACCCTAAATGATGATGATGATGATGATGATGATAACCCTAACCCTAACCCTAAATGATGATGATGATGATGATGATGATAACCCTAACCCTAACCCTAAATGATGATGATGATGATGATGATGATAACCCTAACCCTAACCCTAACCCTAACCCTAAATGATGATGATGATGATGATGATGATGATAACCCTAACCCTAACCCTAACCCTAACCCTAAATGATGATGATGATGATGATGATAACCCTAACCCTAACCCTAACCCTAACCCTAACCCTAAATGATGATGATGATGATGATGATGATAACCCTAACCCTAACCCTAACCCTAACCCTAACACTAACCCTAACCCTAAATGATGATGATGATGATGATGATGATAACCCTCACCCTAACCCTAACCCCAACCCTAACCCTAACCCTAACCCTAATCCTAAATTATGATGATGATGATGATGATAACACTAACCCTAACCCTAACACTAACCCTAAATGATGATGATGATGATGATGATAACCCTAACCCTAACCCTAACCCTAACCCTAACACTAACCCTAACCCTAAATGATGATGATGATGATGATGATGATAACCCTAACCCTAACCCTAACCCTAACCCTAACCCTAACCCTAACCCTAAATGATGATGATGATGATGATGATAACCCTAACCCTAACCCTAACCCTAAATGATGATGATGATGATGATGATGATAACCCTAACCCTAAACCTAAATGATGATGATGATGATGATGATAACCCTAACCCTAACCCTAACCCTAACCCTAATCCTAACCCTAAATGATGATGATGATGATGATAACCCTAACCCTAACCCTAACCCTAAATGATGATGATGATGATGATGATGATAACCCTAACCCTAACCCTAACCCTAACCCTAAATGATGATGATGATGATGATGATGATAACCCTAACCCTAACCCTAACCCTAACCCTAACCCTAACCCTAACCCTAGCCCTAACCCTAACCCTAACCCTAACCCTAACCCTTACCCTAACCCTAACACTAAATGATGATGATGATGATGATGATGATAACCCTAACCCTAACCCTAACCCTAACCCTAAATGATGATGATGATGATGATGATGATAACCCTAACCCTAACCCTAACCCTAAATGATGATGATGATGATGATGATAACCGTAACCCTAACCCTAACCCTAACCCTAACCCTAACCCTTATTGATGATGATGATGATGATGATAACCCTAACCCTAACCCGAACCCTAACCCTAACCCTAACCCTAACCCTAAATGATGATGATGATGATGATGATGATAACCCTAACCCTAACCCTAACCCTAAATGAAGATGATGATGATGATGATGATAACCATAACCCTAACCCTAAGCCTAACCCTAAATGATGATGATGATGATGATGATAACCCTAACCCTAACCCTAACCCTAACCCTAACCCTAACCCTAAATGATGATGATGATGATGATGATAACCCTAACCCTAACCCTAACCCTAACCCTAACCCTAACCCTAAATGATGATGATGATGATGATGATGATAACCCTAACCCTAACCCTAACCCTAACCCTAAATGATGATGATGATGATGATAACCCTAACCCTAACCCTAACCCTAACCCTAAATGATGATGATGATGATGATAACCCTAACCCTAACCCTAACCCTAACCGTAACCCTAACCCTAACCCTAACCCGAACCCTAACCCTAAATGATGATGATGATGATGATGATGATAACCCTAACCCTAACCCTAACCCTAACCATAAATGATGATGATGATGATGATGATAACCCTAACCCTAACCCTAACCCTAACCCTAAATGATGATGATGATGATGATGATGACAACCCTAACCCTAACCCTAACCCTAACCCTAACCCTAACCCTAACCCTAAACCTAACCCTAAATGATGATGATGATGATGATGATGATAAACCTAACCCTAACCCTAACCCTAACCCTAACCCTAACCCTAACCCTAAATGATGATGATGATGATGATGATGATAACCCTAACCCTAACCCTAACCCTAACCCTAAATGATGATGATGATGATGATGATGATAACCCTAACCCTAACCCTAACCCTAACCCTAACCGTAACCCTAACCCTAACCCTAACCCTAACCCTAACCCTAAATGATGATGATGATGATGATGATGATAACCCTAACACTAACCCTAACCCTAACCCTAAATGATGATGATGATGATGATGATGATAACCCTAACCCTAACCCTAACCCTAACCCTAAATGATGATGATGATGATGATGATGATGACAACCCTAACCCTAACCCTAACCCTAACGCTAACCCTAACCCTAACCCTAACCCTAGCCCTAACCCTAACCCTAACGCTAACCCTAAATGATTATGATGATGATGATGATGATAACCCTAACCCTAACCCTAACCCTAACCCTAAATGATGATGATGATGATGATGATGATAACCCTAACCCTAACCCTAACCCTAAATGATGATGATGATGATGATGATGATGATGATGATAACCCTAACCCTAACCCTAACCCAAACCCTAAATGATGATGATGATGATGATGATGATAACCCTAACCCTAACCCTAACCCTAAATGGTGATGATGATGATGATGATGATAACCCTAACCCTAACCCTAACCCTAACCCTAACCCTAACCCTAACCCTAAATGATGA
>NC_091978.1:299206127-299208627 GCF_044704955.1 Pristiophorus japonicus
ACCCTAAATGATGATGATGATGATGATGATAACCCTAACCCTAACCGTAACCCTAACCCTAACCCTAACCCTAAATGATGATGATGATGATGATGATAACCCTAACCCTAACCCTAACCCTAAATGATGATGATGATGATGATGATAACCCTAACCCTAACCCTAACCCTAACCCTAAATGATGATGATGATGATGATGATGAGAACCCTAACCCTAACCCTAACCCTAACCCTAACCCTAACCCTAGCCCTAACCCTAACCCTAACCCTAACTCTAACCCTAACCCTAAATGATGATGATGATGATGATGATGATAACCCTAACCCTAACCCTAACCCTAACCCTAAATGATGATGATGATGATGATATTGATAACCCTCACCCTAACCCTAACCCTAAATGATGATGATGATGATGATGATGATAACCCTAACCCTAGCCCTAACCCAAACCCTAAATGATGATGATGATTATGATGATGATAACCCTAACCCTAACCCTAACCCTAACCCTAAATGGTGATGATGATGATGATGATGATAACCCTAACCCTAACCCTAACCCTAACCCTAAATGATGATGATGATGATGAGGATGATGATAACCCTACCCTAACCCTTACACTAACCCTAAATGATGATGATGATGATGATGATGATAACCCTAACCCTAACCCTAACCCTAACCCTAACCCTAACCCTAACCCTAAATGATGATGATGATGATGATGATGATAACCCTAACCCGAACCCTAACCCTAACCCTAAATGATGATGATGATGATGATGATGATGATAACCCTAACCCTAACCCTAACCCTAACCCTAAATGATGATGATGATGATGATGATGACAACCCTAACCCTAACCCTAACACTAACCATAACCCTAGCCCTAACCCTAACCCTAACCCTAAATGATGATGATGATGATGATGATAACCCTAACCCTAACCCTAACCCTAACCCTAACCCTAAATGATGATGATGATGATGATGATGATAACCCTAACCCTAACCCTAACCCTAAATGATGATGATGATGATGATTATGATAACCCTAACCCTAACCCTAACCCTAACCCTAAATGATGATGATGATGATGATGATAACCCTAACCCTAACCCTAACCCTAACCCTAACCCTAACCCTAAATGATGATGATGATGATGATGATGATGATAACCCTAACCCTAATCCTAACCCTAACCCTAAATGATGATGATGATGATGATGATGATAACCCTAACCCTAAACCTAACCCTAAATGATGATGATGATGATGATGATGATAACCCTAACCCTAACCCTAACCCTAAACCTAACCCTAACCCTAACCCTAACCCTAACCCTAGCCCTAGGCCTAACCCTAACCCTAACCCTAACCCTAACCCTAAATGATGATGATGATGATGATGATGATAACCCTAACCCGAACCCTAACCCTAAATGATGATGATGATGATGATGATGATAACCCTAACCCTAACCCTAACCCTAACCCTAAATGATGATGATAATGATGATGATGATAACCCTAACCCTAACCCTAACCCTAACCCTAAATGATGATGATGATGATGATGATGATAACCCTAACCCTAACCCTAAATGATGATGATGATGATGATGATGATGATAACCCTAACCCTAACCCTAACCCTAAATGATGATGATGATGATGATGATGATAACCCTAACCCGAACCCTAACCCTAACCCTAAATGATGATGATGATGATGATGATGATAACCCTAACCCTAACCCTAACCTTAACCCTAAATGATGATAATGATAATGATGATGATAACCCTAACCCTAACCCTAACCCTAACCCTAAATGATGAAGATGATGATGATGATGATAACCCTAACCCTAACCCTAACCCTAAATGAATGATGATGATGATAACCCTAACCCTAACCCTAACCCTAACCCGAACCCTAAATGATGATGATGATGATGATGATGATAACCCTAACCCTAACCCTTACCCTAACCCTAACCCTAATCCTAAATGATGATGATGATGATGATGATGATAACCCTAACCCTAACCCTAACCCTAACCTTAAATGATGATGATGATGATGATGATCATAACCCTAACCCTAACCCTAAATGATGATGATGATGATGATGATGATAACCCTAACCCTAACCCTAAACCTAACCCTAACCTTAACCCTAACCCTAACCCTAACCCTAACCCTAAATGATGATGATGATGATGATGATAACCCTAACCCTAACCCTAACCCTAACCCTAACCCTAACCCTAAATGATGATGATGATGATGATGATGATAACCCTAACCCTAACCCTAACCCTAACCCTAACCCTAACCCTAAATGATGATGATGATGATGATGATGATGATGATGATAACCCTAACCCTAACCCTAACCCTAACCCTAAATGATGATGATGATGATGATGATAACCCTAACCCTAACCCTAACCCTAACCCTAACCCTAACCCAAAATGATGATGATG
>NC_091978.1:299253627-299258627 GCF_044704955.1 Pristiophorus japonicus
CCTAACCCTAACCCTAAATGATGATGATGATGATGATGATAACCCTAACCCTAACCCTAACCCTAACCCTAACCCTAAATGATGATGATGATGATGATGATGATAACCCTAACCCTGACCCTAACCCTAACCCTAAATGATGATGATGATGATGATGATAACCCGACCCTAACCCTAACCCTAACCCTAAATGATGATGATGATGATGATAACCCTAACCCTAACCCTAACCCTAACACTAACCCTAACCCTAACCCTAACCCTAACCCTAACCCTAACCCGAAATTATGATGATGATGATGATGATGATAACCCTAACCCTAACCCCAACCCTAAATGATGATGATGATGATGATGATGATAACCCTAACCCTAACCCTAAATGATGATGATGATGATGATGATGATGATAAACCTAACCCTAACCCTAACCCTAACCCTGACCCTAACCCTAAATGATGATGATGATGATGATGATTACCCTAACCCTAACCCTAACCCTAACCCTAACCCTAACCCTAACCCTAACACTAACCCTAACCCTAAGCCTAACCCTAACCCTAACCCTAACCCTAACCCTAACCCTAAATGATGATGATCATGATGATAACCCTAACCCTAACCCTAACCCTAAATGATGATGATGATGATGATGATAACCCTAACCCTAACCCTAACCCTAACCCTAAATGATGATGATGATGATGATAACCCTAACCCTAACCCTAACCCTAACCCTAACCCGAACCCTAACCCTAAACCTATCCCTAACCCTAACCCTAATCCTAACCCTAACCCTAACCCTAACCCTTACCCTAACCCTAACCCTAACCCTAACCCTAACCCTAACCCTAACCCTATCCCCAACCCTAACCCTAACCCTAACCCTAACACTAACCCTAACCCTAACCCTAACCCTAAGCCTAACCCTAACCCTAACCCTAACCCTAAATGATGATGATGATGATGATAACCGTAACCCTAACCCTAACCCTAACCCTAACCCTAACCCTAAATGATGATGATGATGATGATGATATCCCTAACCCTAACCTTAACCCTAACCCTAACCCTAACACTAAATGATGATGATAATGATGATGATGATAACCCTAACCCTGACCCTAACCCTAACCCTAAATGATGATGATGATGATGATGATAACCCGACCCTAACCCTAACCCTAACCCTAAATGATGATGATGATGATGATGATAACCCTAACCCTAACCCGAACCCTAACCCTAACCCTAACCCTAACCCTAACCCTAAATGATGATGATGATGATGATGATGATAACCCTAACCCTGACCCTAACCCTAACCCTAAATGATGATGATGATGATGATGATAACCCTAACCCTAACACTAACCCTAACCCTAAATGATGATGATGATGATGATGATGATAACCCTAACCCTAACCCTAACCCTAACCCTAACCCTAACCCTAGCCCTAACCCTAACCCTAACCCTAACCCTAACCCTAACCCTAACCCTAAATGATGATGATGATGATGATGATGATAACCCTAACCCTAATCCTAACCCTAACCCTAAATGATGATGATGATGATGATGATGATAACCCTAACCCTAACCCTAACCCTAACCCTAAATGATGATGATGATGATGATTATGATGATAACCCGAACCCTAACCCTAAGCCTAACCCTAAATGATGATGATGATGATGATGATGATAACCCTAACCCTAACCCTAAATGATGATGATGATGATGATGATGATAACCCTAACCCTAACCCTAACCCTAACCCTAAATGATGATGATGATGATGATGATAACCCTAACCCTAACCCTAACCCTAACCCTAACCCTAAATGATGATGATGATGATGATGATGATAACCCTAACGCTAACCCTAACCCTAACCCTAAATGATGATGATGATGATGATGATGATAACCCAAACCCTAACCCTAACCCTAAATGATGATGATGATGATGATGATGATAACCCTAACCCTAACCCTAACCCTAACCCTAAACCTAACCCTAAATGATGATGATGATGATGATGATGATGATAACCCTAACCCTAACCCTAACCCTAACCCTAACCCTAACCCTACATGATGATGATGATGATGATGATGATAACCCTAACCCTAACCCTAACCCTAACCCTAAATGATGATGATGATGATGATGATGATAACCCTAACCCTAACCCTAACCCTAACCCTAAATGATGATGATGATGATGATAACCCTAACCCTAACCCTAACCCTAACCCTAACCCTAACCGTAACCCTAAATGATGATGATGATGATGATGATGATAACCCTAACCCTAACCCTAACCCTAACCCTAAATGATGATGATGATGATGATGATGATAACCCTAACCCTAACCCTAACCCTAACCCTAAATGATGATGATGATGATGATGATGATAACCCTAACCCTAACCCTAACCCTAACCCTAACCCTAACCCTAGCCCTAACCCTAGCCCTAACCCTAACCCTAACCCTAACCCTAAATGATGATGATGATGATGATGATGATAACCCTAACCCTAACCCTAACCCTAACCCTAAATGATTATGATGATGATGATGATAACCCTAACCCTAAACCTAACCCTAACCCTAAATGATGATGATGATGATGATGATGATAACCCTAACCCTAACCCTAACCCTAACCCTAACCCTAACCCTAACCCTAGCCCTAACCCTAACCCTAACCCTAACCCTAACCCTAACCCTAACCCTAAATGATGATGATGATGATGATGATGATGATAACCCTAACCCTAACCCTAACCCGAAATGATGATGATGATGATGATGATGATAACCCTAACCCTAACGCTAACCCTAACACTAAATGATTATGATGATGATGATGATGATAACCCTAACCCTAAACCTAACCCTAACGCTAAATGATGATGATGATGATGATGATAACCCTAACCCTAACCCTAACCCTAACCCTAACCCTAACCCTAAATGATGATGATGATGATGATGATGATGATAACCCTAACCCTAACCCTAACCCTAACCCTAACACTAACCCTAACCCTAACCCTAACCCTAACCCTAAACCTAACCCGAAATTATTATGATGATGATGATGATGATAACCCTAACCCTAACCCTAACCCTAACCCTAAATGATGATGATGATGATGATGATGATAACCCTAACCCTAACCCTAACCCTAAATGATGACGTTGATGATGATGATGATGATAACCCTAACCCTAACCCTAACCCTAACCCTGACCCTAACCCTAAATGATGATGATGATGATGATGATTACCCTAACCCTAACCCGAACCCTAACCCTAACCCTAACCCTAACCCTAACCCTAACACTAACCCTAACCCTAAGCCTAACCCTAACCCTAACCCTAACCCTAACCCTAACCCTACATGATGATGATGATGATGATAACCCTAACCCTAACCCTTACCCTAAATGATGATGATGATGATGATGATAACCCTAACCCTAACCCTAACCCTAAATGATGATGATGATGATGATAACCCTAACCCTAACCCTAACACTAACCCTAACCCGAACCCTAACCCTAAACCTATCCCTAACCCTAACCCTAATCCTAACCCTAACCCTAACCCTAACCCTTACCCTAACCCTAACCCTAACCCTAACCCTAACCCTAACCCTAACCCTATCCCCAACCCTAACCCTAACCCTAACCCTAACACTAACCCTAACCCTAACCCTAACCCTAACCCTAAATGATGATGATGATGATGATAACCGTAACCCTAACCCTAACCCTAACCCTAACCCTAACCCTAACCCTAAATGATGATGATGATGATGATGATAACCCTAACCCTAACCCTAACCCTAACCCTAACCCTAACCCTAAATGATGATGATGATGATGATGATGATAACCCTAACCCTGACCCTAACCCTAACCCTAAATGATGATGATGATGATGATGATAACCCTAACCCTAACCCTAACACTAACCCTAACCCTAACCCTAACCCTAACCCTAACCCTAACCCGAAATTATGATGATGATGATGATGATGATAACCCTAACCCTAACCCTAACCCTAAATGATGATGATGATGATGATGATGATAACCCTAACCCTAACCCTAACCCTAAATGATGATGATGATGATGATGATGATGATAACCCTAACCCTAACCCTAACCCTAACCCTGACCCTAACCCTAAATGATGATGATGATGATGATGATTACCCTAACCCTAACCCTAACCCTAACCCTAACCCTAACCCTAACCCTAACCCTAACACTAACCCTAACCCTAAGCCTAACCCTAACCCTAACCCTAACCCTAACCCTAACCCTAACCCTACATGATGATGATCATGATGATAACCCTAACCCTAACCCTAACCCTAAATGATGATGATGATGATGATGATAACCCTAACCCTAACCCTAACCCTAACCCTAAATGATGATGATGATGATGATAACCCTAACCCTAACCCTAACCCTAACCCTAACCCGAACCCTAACCCTAAACCTATCCCTAACCCTAACCCTAATCCTAACCCTAACCCTAACCCTAACCCTTACCCTAACCCTAACCCTAACCCTAACCCTAACCCTAACCCTATCCCCAACCCTAACCCTAACCCTAACCCTAACACTAACCCTAACCCTAACCCTAACCCTAACCCTAACCCTAACCCTAACCCTAAATGATGATGATGATGATGATAACCGTAACCCTAACCCTAACCCTAACCCTAACCCTAACCCTAAATGATGATGATGATGATGATGATAACCCTAACCCTAACCCTAACCCTAACCCTAACCCTAACCCTAAATGATGATGATGATGATGATGATGATAACCCTAACCCTGACCCTAACCCTAACCCTAAATGATGATGATGATGATGATGATAACCCGACCCTAACCCTAACCCTAACCCTAAATGATGATGATGATGATGATGATAACCCTAACACTAACCCGAACCC
>NC_091978.1:299306127-299311127 GCF_044704955.1 Pristiophorus japonicus
GTTAGGGTTAGGGTTAGGGTTAGGGTTAGGGTTAGGTTTAGGGTTCGGGTTGGAGATAGGGTTAGGATTAGGGTTAGGTTTAGGGTTAGGGCTAGGGTTAGGGCTAAGGTTAGGGCCCGGACTTGGGTTAGGGCTAGGGTTAGGGTTAGGGTTAGGGTTAGGGTTAGGGTTAGGGTTAGGGTTAGGGTTAGGGTTAGGGTTAGGGTTAGGGTTAGGGTTAGGGTTAGGGTTAGGGTTAGGGTTAGGGTTAGGGTTAGGGTTAGGGTTAGGGTTAGGGTTAGGGTTAGGGTTAGGGTTAGGGTTAGGGTTAGGGTTAGGGTTAGGGTTAGGGTTAGGATTAGTTCATCATCATCATTTAGGTTTAGGGTTAGGGTTAGGTTTAGGGCTAGGGCTAGGGTTAGGGTTAGGGTTAGGGTTAGGGTTAGGGTTAGGGTTAGGGCTAGGGCTAGGCTTAGGGTTAGGGTTCGGGTTATTGTTAGGGTTAGGGTTAGGTTTAGGATTAGTTCATCATCATCATTTAGGTTTAGGGTTAGGGTTAGGGTTAGGGTTAGGATTAGTTCATCATCATCATTTAGGTTTAGAGTTCGGGTTAGGGTTAGGGTTAGGGTTAGGGTTAGGGTAAGGTTTAGGGTTAGGGTTAGAGTTAGGGTTAGGATTAGGGCTAGGGCTATGGCTAGCACTAGGGCTATGGTTAGGATTAGGGTTAGGGTTAGGGTTAGGGCTACGGTTAGGGTTAGGGTTAGGGTTAGGGTTAGGGTTAGGATTAGGATTAGTTCATCATCATCATTTAGGTTTAGGGTTAGGGTTAGGTTTAGGGCTAGGGCTAGGGTTAGGGTTAGGGTTAGGGTTAGGGTTAGGGTTAGTGTTAGGGTTAAGGCTAGGACTAGGGTTAGGGTTAGGGTTAGGGTTAGGGCTAGGGTTAGGTTTAGGGTTAGGGTTGGAGTTAGGGTTAGGATTAGGGCTAGGGCTATGGCTAGCGCTAGGGCTAGGGTTAGGATTAGGGTTAGGGTTAGGGTTATGGTTAGGGTTCGGTTTAGGGTTAGGGTTAGGGTTAGGGTTAGGGCTAGGGTTAGGGCTAGGCTTAGGGCTAGGGCTAGGATTAGGGCTAGGTTTAGGGTTAGGGTTAGGGTTAGTGTTAGGGTTAGGGTTACGGTTCGGGTTAGGGTTAGGGCTAGGGCTAGGGTTAGGGTTAGGGTTAGTGTTAGGTTTAGGGTTAGGATTAGTTCATCATCATCATTTAGGTTTGGGTTAGGGTTAGGTTTAGGGTAAGGTTTAGGGCTCGGGTTAGGGCTAGGGTTAGGGCTAGGGCTAGGGTTAGGGCTAGGGTTAGGGATGGCGTTATGGTAAGGGTTAGGTTTAGGGCTAGCGCTAGGGCTAGGGCTGGTGGTAGGGCTAGGGTTAGGGTTAGGGTTAGGGTTAGGGTTAGGGTTAGTTCATCATCATCAATTAGGTTTAGGGTTAGGGTTAGGGTTAGGTTTAGGTTTAGTTCATTATCATCATTTAGGTTTAGGGTTAGGGTTAGGATTAGGGTTAGGGTTAGGGTTAGTGTTACGGTTAGGCTTCGCGTTAGGGTTAGGGTTAGGGTTAGGGTTATGGTTAGGGATAGGGCTAGGGTAAGGGTTAGGGTTAGCGTTAGGGTTAGGGTTAGGGTTAGGGTTAGGGATAGGTTTACGATTAGTTCATCATCATCATTTAGGTTTATGGTTAGGGTTAGGGTTAGGGTTAGGGTTAGGGTTAGGATTAGGGTTAGGGCTAGGGCTAGGGCTAGGGTTAGGTTTAGGGTTAGGGTTAGGGTTAGGGCTAGGGTTAGGGTTAGTGTTAGGGTTCGGGTTAGGGTTCGGGTTAGGGTTAGCTTTAGCGTTAGGGTTAGGGTTAGGGTTAGGCTTAGGTTTAGGGTGAGGGTTAGGGTTAGGGTTAGGGTTAGGGTTAGGGCTAGGGCTAGGCTTAGGGTTAGGGTTCGGGTTATTGTTAGGGTTAGGGTTAGGTTTAGGATTAGTTCATCATCATCATTTAGGTTTAGGGTTAGGGTTAGGGTTAGGGTTAGGATTAGTTCATCATCATCATTTAGGTTTAGAGTTCGGGTTAGGGTTAGGGTTAGGGTTAGGGTTAGGGTAAGGTTTAGGGTTAGGGTTAGAGTTAGGGTTAGGATTAGGGCTAGGGCTATGGCTAGCACTAGGGCTATGGTTAGGATTAGGGTTAGGGTTAGGGTTAGGGCTACGGTTAGGGTTATGGTTAGGGTTAGGGTTAGGGTTAGGATTAGGATTAGTTCATCATCATCATTTAGGTTTAGGGTTAGGGTTAGGTTTAGGGCTAGGGCTAGGGTTAGGGTTAGGGTTAGGGTTAGTGTTAGGGTTAAGGCTAGGACTAGGGTTAGGGTTAGGGTTAGGGTTAGGGCTAGGGTTAGGTTTAGGGTTAGGGTTGGAGTTAGGGTTAGGATTAGGGCTAGGGCTATGGCTAGCGCTAGGGCTAGGGTTAGGATTAGGGTTAGGGTTAGGGTTATGGTTAGGGTTCGGTTTAGGGTTAGGGTTAGGGTTAGGGTTAGGGCTAGGGTTAGGGCTAGGGTTAGGGCTAGGGCTAGGATTAGGGCTAGGTTTAGGGTTAGGGTTAGGGTTAGTGTTAGGGTTAGGGTTACGGTTCGAGTTAGGGTTAGGGCTAGGGCTAGGGTTAGGGTTAGGGTTAGTGTTAGGTTTAGGGTTAGGATTAGTTCATCATCATCATTTAGGTTTGGGTTAGGGTTAGGTTTAGGGTAAGGTTTAGGGCTCGGGTTAGGGCTAGGGTTAGGGCTAGGGCTAGGGTTAGGGCTAGGGTTAGGGATGGCGTTATGGTAAGGGTTAGGTTTAGGGCTAGCGCTAGGGCTAGGGCTGGTGGTAGGGCTAGGGTTAGGGTTAGGGTTAGGGTTAGGGTTAGTTCATCATCATCAATTAGGTTTAGGGTTAGGGTTAGGGTTAGGTTTAGGTTTAGTTCATTATCATCATTTAGGTTTAGGGTTAGGGTTAGGATTAGGGTTAGGGTTAGGGTTAGTGTTACGGTTAGGCTTCGCGTTAGGGTTAGGGTTAGGGTTAGGGTTATGGTTAGGGATAGGGCTAGGGTAAGGGTTAGGGTTAGCGTTAGGGTTAGGGTTAGGGTTAGGGTTAGGGATAGGTTTACGATTAGTTCATCATCATCATTTAGGTTTATGGTTAGGGTTAGGGTTAGGGTTAGGGTTAGGGTTAGGATTAGGGTTAGGGCTAGGGCTAGGGCTAGGGTTAGGTTTAGGGTTAGGGTTAGGGTTAGGGCTAGGGTTAGGGTTAGTGTTAGGGTTCGGGTTAGGGTTCGGGTTAGGGTTAGCTTTAGCGTTAGGGTTAGGGTTAGGGTTAGGGTTAGGTTTAGGGTGAGGGTTAGGGTTAGGGTTAGGGTTAGGGTTAGGGTTAGGGTTAGGGTGAGGGTTAGGGTGAGAGTTAGGGTTAGGGTTAGGGTTAGGGTTAGGTTGAGGGTTAGGGTTAGGGCAAGGTTTAGGGTTAGGGTGAGGGTTAGGGTTAGGGTTAAGGTTAGGGTTAGGGTTAGGGTGAGGGATAGGGTTAGGGTTAGGGTTAGGGTTAGGGTGAGGGTTAGGGTTAGGGTTAGGGTGAGGGTTAGGATTAGGGTTAGGGTTAGGTTGAGGGTTAGGGTTAGGGTTAGGGTTAGGGTGAGGGTTAGGGTTAGGGTTAGGGTGAGGGTTAGGGTTAGGGTTAGGGTGAGGGTTAGGGTTAGGGTTAGGGTTAGGGTTAGGGTTAGGGTTAGGATTAGGGTTAGGGTTAGGGTGAGGGGTGGGTTAGGGTGAGGGTTAGGGTGAGGGTTAGGGTGAGGGTTAGGGTTAGGGTTAGGGTGAGGTTTAGGATGAAGTTTAAGGTTAGGGTGAGGGTGAGGGTTAGGGTTAGGGTTAGGGTTAGGGTTAGGGTGAGGGTTAGGGTGAGGGTTAGGGTTAGGGTGAGGGTGAGGTTTAGGGTGAGGGTTAGGGTGAGGGTGAGGGTTAGTGTTAGGGTTAGGGTTAGGGTTAGGGTTAGGGTTAGGTTAGGGTTTGGGTTAGGGTTAGGGTGAGGGTTAGGGTTAGGGTGAGGATTGGGTTAGCGTTAGGGTTAGGGTTAGGGTCAGGGTTTGGATTAGGGTTAGCAGGGTTTGGATTAGGGTTAGGGTTAGGGTTAGTGTTACGGTTAGGCTTAGCTTTAGGGTTAGGGTTAGGTTTAGGGTTATGGTTAGGGCTAGGGCTAGGGTTAGGGTTAGGGTTAGCGTTAGGGTTAGGGTTAGGGTTAGGGTTAGGGTTAGGGTTAGGTTTACGATTAGTTCATCATCATCATTTTGGTTTATGGTTAGGGTTATGGTTAGGGTTAGGGTTATGATTAGGGTTAGTGTTAGCGTTAGGGTTAGGGTTAGGGTTAGGGTTAGAGTTAGGGTTAGCGCTAGGGCTAGGGCTAGGATTAGGGTTAGGGTTAGGTTTAGGGTTAGGGTAGGGTTAGGGTTAGTTTTAGGGTTAGGGTTAGGGTTCGGGTTCGGGTTAGGGTTAGGGTTAGGGTTAGGGTTAGGGTTAGGGTGAGGGTTAGGGTTAGGGTTAGGGTTAGGGTTGGGTTAGGGTGAGGGTTAGGGTGAGGGTTAGGGTTAGCGTTAGGGTTAGGGTTAGGTTGAGGGTTAGGGTTAGGGTTAGGTTTAGGGTAAGGGTGAGGGTTAGGGTTAGGGTTAAGGTTAGGGTTAGGGTTAGGGTGAGGGTTAGGGTTAGGGTTAGGGTTAGGGTAAGGGTTAGGGTGAGGGTTAGGTTTAGGGTTAGGGTGAGGGTTAGGATTAGGATTAGGTTTAGGGTGAGGGTTAGGGTTAGGGTTAGGGTTAGGGTGAGGGTTAGGGTTAGGGTTAGGGTTAGGGTGAGGGTTAGGGTTAGGGTTAGGGTGAGGGTTAGGGTTAGGGTTAGGGTTAGGGTTAGGATTAGGGTTAGGGTTAGGGTGAGGGGTGGGTTAGGGTGAGGGTTAGGGTGAGGGTTAGGGTGAGGGTTAGGG
>NC_091978.1:299356127-299358627 GCF_044704955.1 Pristiophorus japonicus
GGTTTGGTTTAGAGTTAGGGTTAGGTTTAGTGTTAGGGTTAGGTTCAGGGCTAGGGCTATGGTTAGGGCTCGGGCTAGGGTTAGGGTTAGGGTTAGGGTTAGGATTAGGGTTAGGGTTAGTGTTTGGGTTAGGTTTAGGGTTCGGGCTAGGGCTAGTGTTAGGGGTGGGGTTAGGGTTAAGATAGGGTTAGGGTTTGGGTTAGGGTTAGGGATAGTTTTACGGTTAGGGTTAGGGATAAGGCTAGCGTTAGTGCCAATGTTAGGATTACGGTTAGGGTTCGGGTTTAGGTTAGGGCTAGGGTTAGGGTTAGGGTTAGGGTTAGGGTTAGGGTTAGGGTTAGATTTAGGGTTAGGGTTAGGGTTAGGGTTAGAGTTAGGGCTAGGGTTAGATTTAGGGTTTGGGTTATCTTTAAGGTTAGGATTAGTCTTAGGGCTAGTGTTAGGGTTCGTGCTTGGGCCAGGGTTAGGTCTAGGGCTAGGGTTAAGATTCGGGCTAGGGTTAGGGTTAGGGCTAGGATTAGGTTTAGGGTTTGAGTTTAGGGTTAGGGTTAGGGCTAGGTTTAGGGCTAGGGTTAGGGTTAGGTTTAGCGTTAGGGCTAGTGTTAGGGTTAGGGTTAGGGTTAGGGCTAGGGCTAGTGCTAGGGTTAGTGTTAGGGTTAGGTTTAGGGTTAGGGTTAAGGCTAGGATTAGGGTTAGGGTTAGGGTTAGGGTTAGTATTAGGCTTACGGCTAGGGCTTGTGCTAGGGCTAGGGTTAGTTTTAGGTTTAGCGTTAGGGCTAGTGTTAGGGTTAGGGTTAGGGTTAGGGCTAGGGCTAGGGCTAGGGTTAGTGTTAGGGTTAGGTTTAGGGTTAGGGTTAGGGCTAGGGTTAGGTTTAGGGCTAGATTTAGGGTTAGGGTTAGTGTTAGGGTTAGGGTTAGGGCGAGGGTTAGGGTTAGGGTTAGGGTTAGTGTTAGGGCTAGGGTTAGGGTTAGGGTTAGGGTTAGGGTTAAGGTTAGAGCTAGGGCTAGGGTTAAGGTTAGGATTAGGGTTAGGGTTAGGGCTGGGATTAGGGTTAGGGTATGGGTTAGGGTTTGGCTTAGGTTTAAGGTTAGGGCCAGGGTTAGTGTTCGGGTTAGGGTTACGGCTCGGATTAGGTTTAGGGTTAGGGTTAGAGTTAGGATTAGGGCTAGGGTTAGGGTTAGTGTTAGGTTTAGGGTTAGGTTTAGGATTAGGATTTGGTTTAGTGTTAGGGCTAGGGTTAGGGCTAGGGTTAGCGTTAGGGTTAGGGTTAGGGTTAGGGTTAGGGTTAGGGTTAGGGTTAGGGTTAGGGTTAGGGTTAGGGTTAGGGTTAGGGTTAGGGTTAGGGTTAGGGTTAGGGTTAGGATTAGGGTTAGTGTTAGGGCTAGGGTTAGGGTTAGGGTTAGGGTTAAAGTTAGGGCTAGGGCTAGGGTTAGGATTAGATTTAGGTTTCGGGTTAGGGTTAGGGTTAGGGTTCAGTTTAGGATTAGGGTTAGGGTTAGGGTTAAGGTTAGGGTAAGGATTAGTGTTAGGGGTAGTGTTAGGGTTAGGGCTAAGCTTAGGATTAGGGTTAGGGTTAGGGCTATGATTAGGTTTAGGTTTAGGGTTAGATTTAGGGTTGGGCTACGGCTAGTGCTAGGGCTCGGCTTAGTGTTAGGGTTCAGGTTAGGATTAGGGTCAGGGTTAGGGCTAGGTTTAGGATTACGTTTAGGATTAAGGTTAGGGTTAGGGTTCGGTTTAGTGTTAGGGTTAGGGTTAGGGTTAGGGTTAGGGTTAGGGTTAGTGTTAGGATTAGGGCAATGTTAGGTTTAGGTTAGGTTCAGGGCTAGGGTTAGTGTTTGAGTTAGGGTTTGGGATTGGGTTAGGGTTAGGGTTTGGTTTAGAGTTAGGGTTAGGTTTAGTGTTAGGGTTAGGTTCAGGGCTAGGGCTATGGTTAGGGCTCGGGCTAGGGTTAGGGTTAGGGTTAGGGTTAGGATTAGGGTTAGGGTTAGTGTTTGGGTTAGGTTTAGGGTTCGGGCTAGGGCTAGTGTTAGGGGTGGGGTTAGGGTTAAGATAGGGTTAGGGTTTGGGTTAGGGTTAGGGATAGTTTTACGGTTAGGGTTAGGGATAAGGCTAGCGTTAGTGCCAATGTTAGGATTACGGTTAGGGTTCGGGTTTAGGTTAGGGCTAGGGTTAGGGTTAGGGTTAGGGTTAGGGTTAGGGTTAGGGTTAGATTTAGGGTTAGGGTTAGGGTTAGGGTTAGAGTTAGGGCTAGGGTTAGATTTAGGGTTTGGGTTATCTTTAAGGTTAGGATTAGTCTTAGGGCTAGTGTTAGGGTTCGTGCTTGGGCCAGGGTTAGGTCTAGGGCTAGGGTTAAGATTCGGGCTAGGGTTAGGGTTAGGGCTAGGATTAGGTTTAGGGTTTGGGTTTAGGGTTAGGGTTAGGGCTAGGTTAAGGGCTAGGGTTAGGGTTAGGTTTAGCGTTAGGGCTAGTGTTAGGGTTAGGGTTAGGGTTAGGGCTAGG
>NC_091978.1:299449006-299454006 GCF_044704955.1 Pristiophorus japonicus
GTTAGGGTTAGGTTGAGGGTTAGGGTTAGGGCTAGGGCGACGGTTAGGGCTAGAGTTAGCGTTAGGGTTAGGTTTAGGGTTAGTTTTAGGGTTAGGGTTAGGGTTAGGGTTAGGGTTAGGGTTAGGGCTACGGTTCGGGCTAGGGCTACGGTTAGGGCTAGGGTTAGCGTTAGGGTTAGGGTTAGGGTTAGGGTTAGGGTTAGGGTTAGGGTTAGGGTTAGGGTTAGGGTTAGGGTTAGGGTTAGGGTTAGGATTAGTTCATCATCATCATTTAGGTTTAGGGTTAGGGTTAGGGTTAGGGTTAGGGTTAGGTTTAGGGTTCGGGTTCGAGTTAGGGTTACGGTTAGGGTTAGGTTTCTGGTTAACGTCAGGGTTAGGGCTAGGGTTAGGGCTAGGGCTAGGGTTCGAGCTAGGGTTAGGGTAAGGGTTAGGGTTAGGTTTAGGGTTAGGGTTAGGGTTAGGATTAGGGTTAGGGCTAGGACTAGGGCTAGGGCTAGGTCTAGGGCTAGGGCTACGGTTAGGGTTAGGGTTAGGGTTAGGGTTAGGGTTAGGATTAGTTCATCATCATCATTTAGGTTTAGGGTTAGGGTTAGGGTTAGGGCTAGGGTTATGGCTAGGGCTAGGGTTAGGATTAGGGTTAGAGTTAGGTTTAGGGTTAGGGTTAGGGTTAGGGCTAGGGTTAGGGCGAGGGCTAGGGTTAGGGCTAGGGTTAGGGTTAGGGTTAGGATTAGGTTTATGGTTAGGTTTAGGGTTAGGGTTAGGGTTAGGGCTAGGGCTAGGGTTAGGGTTAGGGTTAGGGTTAGGGTTCGGGTTAGTGCTAGGGTTAGGGCGAGGGCTAGGGTTAGGGCTAGGGTTAGGGTTAGGGTTAGGGTTAGGTTTATGGTTAGGTTTAGTGTTAGGGTTAGGGTTAGGGCTAGGGCTAGGGATAGGGCTAGAGCTAGGGCTAGGGTTAGTGTTAGGTTTAGGGTTAGGGTTAGGGTTAGGGTTAGGATTAGTTCATCATCATCATTTAGGTTTATGGTTAGGGTTAGGGTTAGGATTAATTCATCATGATCATTTACGTTTAGGGTTAGGGTTAGGGTTAGGGTTAGGGCCAGGGTTAGGGATAGGGTTAGGGCTAGGGCTAGGGTTAGGGTTAGGGTTAGGGTTAGGTTTAGGGTTAGGGCTAGGGTTAGGGCTAGGGTTAGGGCTAGGGCTAGGGTTAGAGCTAGGGTGAGGGTAAGGGTTAGGGTTAGGTTTAGGGTTAGGGTTAGGGTTAGGATTAGGGTTAGGGCTAGGGCTAGGGCTAGGGCTAGGTCTAGGGCTAGTGCTACGGTTGGTGTTAGGGTTAGGGTTAGGGTTAGGGTTAGGATTAGTTCATCATCATCATTTAGGTTTAGGGTTAAGGTTAGGGCTAGGGTTAGGGCTAGGGTTAGGGCTAGGGCTAGGGTTAGGATTAGGGTTAGAGTTAGGTTTAGGGTTAGGGTTAGGGTTAGGGTTAGGGCTATGGTTAGGGCGAGGGCTAGGGTTAGGACTAGGGTTAGGGTTAGGGTTAGGGTTAGGTTTATGGCTAGGTTTAAGTTAGGGTTAGGGTTAGGGCTAGGGCCAGGGTTAGGGTTAGGGTTAGGGTTAGGGTTCGGGTTAGGGCTAGGTTTAGGGCTAGGGCTAGGGTTAGGGCTAGGGTTAGGGTTAGGGTTAGGGTTAGGTTTATGGTTAGGTTTAGTGTTAGGGTTAGGGTTAGGGCTAGGGCTAGGGATAGGGCTAGAGCTAGGGCTAGGGTTAGTGTTAGGTTTAGGGTTAGGGTTAGGGTTAGGGTTAGGATTAGTTCATCATCATCATTTAGGTTTACGGTTAGGGTTAGGGTTAGGATTAATTCATCATGATCATTTAGGTTTAGGGTTAGGGTTAGGGTTAGGGTTAGGGCTAGGGTTAGGGATAGGGTTAGGGCTAGGGCTAGGGTTAGGGTTAGGGGTAGGGTTAGGCCAAGGGCTAGCGCTAGGGCTAGGGCTAGGGTTAGGGTTAGGGTTAGGGTTAGGGTTAGGTTTAGGATTAAGGTTATGGTTAGGGTTAGGGTTAACGTTAGGTTTAGGGTTAGGGCTAGGGTTAGGGCTAGGGTTAGGGTTATGGTTAGGGTTAGTTTTAGGGTTAATGTTAGGGTTAGGGTTAGGGTTAGGGTTAGGGCTAGGGTTAGGGTTAGGGTTAGGGATAGGTTTATGGTTAGGTTTAAGTTAGGGTTAGGGTTAGGGCTAGGGCTAGGGTTAGGGTTAGGGTTCGGGTTAGGGTTCGGGTTAGGGCTAGGGTTAGGGCTAGGGCTAGGGTTAGGGCTAGGGTTAGGGTTAGGGTTAGGGTTAGGTTTATGGTTAGGTTTAGTGTTAGGGTTAGGGTTAGGGCTAGGGCTAGGGTTAGGGCTAGGGCTAGGGCTAGGGCTAGGGTTAGGGTTAGGGTTAGGATTAGGTTTATGGTTAGTTTTAGTGTTAGGGTTAGGGTTAGGGTAGGGCTAGGGATAGGGCTAGAGCTAGGGCTAGAGTTAGTGTTAGGTTTAGGGTAAGGGTTAGGGTTAGGGTTAGGATTAGTTCATCATCATCATTTAGGTTTACGGTTTGGGTTAGGGTTAGGATTAATTCATCATGATCATTTAGGTTTAGGGTTAGGGTTAGGGTTAGGGTTAGGGCTAGGGTTAGGGATAGGGTTAGGGCTAGGGCTAGGGTTAGGGTTAGGGTTAGGGTTAGGCCTAGGGCTAGCGCTAGGGCTAGGGCTAGGGTTAGGGTTAGGGTTAGGGTTCGGGTTAGGTTTAGGGTTAAGGTTATGGTTAGGGTTAGGGTTAAGGTTAGGTTTAGGGTTAGGGCTAGGGTTAGGGCTAGGGTTAGGGTTATGGTTAGGGTTAGTTTTAGGGTTAAGGTTAGGGTTAGGGTTAGGGTTAGGGTTAGGGCTTGGGTTAGGGTTAGGTTTAGGGTTATGGTTAGGTTTAGGGTTAGGGTTAGGGTTAGGGTTAGGGTTCGGGTTCGGGTTAGGGTTAGGTTTAGGATTAGTTCATCATCATCATTTAGGTTTAGGGTTAGGGTTAGGTTTAGGGTTAGGGTTAGGGCTAGGGCGACGGTTAGGGCTAGGGTTAGCATTAGATTTAGGGTTAGGGTTAGTTTTAGGGTTAGGGTTAGGGTTAGGGTTAGGGTTAGGGTTAGGGTTATGGTTAGGGCTACGGTTCGGTCTAGGGCTACGGTTAGGGCTAGGGTTAGCGTTAGGGTTAGGGTTAGGGTTAGCGTTAGGGTTAGGGTTAGGGTTAGGGTTAGGGTTAGGGTTAGATTTAGGGTTAGGGTTAGGGTTAGGGTTAGAGTTAGGGCTTGGGTTAGATTTAGGGTTTGGGTTATCTTTAGGGTTAGGATTAGTGTTAGGGCTAGTGTTAGGGTTCGTGCTTGGGCCAGGGTTAGGTCTAGGGCTAGGGTTAAGATTCGGGCTAGGGTTAGGGTTAGGGCTAGAATTAGGTTTAGGTTTTGGGTTTAGGGTTAGGATTAGGGCTAGGTTTAGGGCTAGGGTTAGGGTTAGGTTTATCGTTAGGGCTAGTGTTAGGGTTAGGGTTAGGGTTAGGGCTAGGGCTAGGGCTAGGGTTAGTGTTAGGGTTAGGTTTAGGGTTAGGGTTAGGGCTAGGATTAGGGTTAGGGTTAGGGTTAGGGTTAGTATTAGGCTTACGGCTAGGGCTAGTGCTAGGGCTAGGGTTAGTTTTAGGTTTAGCGTTAGGGCTAGTGTTAGGGTTAGGGTTAGGGTTAGGGCTAGGGCTAGGGCTAGGGTTAGTGTTAGGGTTCGGTTTAGAGTTAGGGTTCGGGCTAGGGTTAGGGTTAGGGCTAGATTTAGGGTTAGGGTTAGTGTTAGGGTTATGGTTAGGGCGAGGGTTAGGGTTAGGGTTAGGGTTAGTGTTAGGGCTAGGGTTAGGGTTAGGGTTAGGATTAGGGTTAGGGTTAGGGCTGGGATTAGGGTTAGGGTATGGGTTAGGGTTTGGGTTAGGTTTAAGGTTAGGGCCAGGGTTAGTGTTCGGTTTAGGGTTACGGCTCGGATTAGGTTTAGGGTTAGGGTTAGAGTTAGGATTAGGGCTAGGGTTAGGGTTAGTGTTAGGTTTAGGGTTAGGTTTAGGATTAGGGTTTGGTTTAGTGTTAGGGCTAGGGTTAGGGCTAGGGTTAGCGTTAGGGTTAGGGTTAGGGCTAGGGCTAGTGCTAGCACTAGGGTTAGTGTTAGGGTTAGGGTTAGGGTTAGTGTTAGGGTTAGGATAAGGGTTAGGGTTGGGATTAGGGTTTGGGTTAGTGTTAGGGCTAGGGTTAGATTTAGGGTTCGGGTTATCATTTGGGTTACGATTAGGGTTAAAGCTAGCATTAGGGTTCGGGCTTGGGCTAGGGCTAGGGCTAGGGTTAAGGTTAGGGCTAGGGTTAGGGTTAGGGTTAGGGTTAGGGCTAGGGTTAGGGTTAGGGTTAGGGTTAGGGCTAGCTTTAGGGCTAGGGTTAGGTTTAGCGTTAGGGTAAGGTTTAGGGTTAGGGTTAGGGTAAGGAATAGTGTGAGGGGTAGTGTTAGGGTTAGGGCTAGGCTTAGGATTAGGGTTAGGGTTAGGGCTATGATTAGGTTTAGGGTTAGGGTGAGATTTAGGGTTGGGCTACGGCTAGTGCTTGGTCTCGGTTTAGTGTTAGGGTTCAGGTTAGGGTTAGGGTCAGGGTTAGGGCTAGGTTTAGGATTAGGTTTAGGATTAGGGTTAGGGTTAGGGTTCGGGTTAGTGTTAGGATTAGGGCAATGTTAGGTTTAGGTTAGGTTCTGGGCTAGGGTTAATGTTTGAGTGAGGGTTTGGGATTGGGTTAGGGTTAGGGTTTGGTTTAGAGTTCGGGTTAGGTTTAGGGTTAGGGTTAGGTTCAGGGCTAGGGCTATGGTTAGGGCTCGGGCTAGGGTTAGGGTTAGGGTTAGGGTTAGGATTAGGGTTAGGGTTAGTGTTTGGGTTAGGTTTAGGGTTCGGGCTAGGGCTAGTGTTAGGGGTAGGGTTAGGGTTAGGA
>NC_091978.1:299474006-299476506 GCF_044704955.1 Pristiophorus japonicus
AGGGTTAGGGTTAGGGTTAGGGTTAGGGTTAGGGTTCGGGTTAGGGTTAGGGTTAGGGTTAGGGTTAGGGCTAGGGTTACGGCTAGGGTTAGGGTTAGGGTTAGGGTTTGGGCTAGGGCTAGGGCTAGGGCTAGGGCTAGGGTTAGGGTTAGGGTTCGAGTTATTGTTAGGGTTAGGGTTAGGTTTAGGATTAGTTCATCATCATCATTTAGGTTTAGGGTTAGGGTTAGGGTTAGGGTTAGGGTTAGGGTTAGGGTTAGGGTTAGGGTTAGGGTTAGGGTTAGGGTTAGGGTTAGGTTTAGGATTAGTTCATCATCATCATTTAGGTTTAGGGTTAGGGTTAGGGTTAGGGTTAGGGTTAGGGTTAGCGTTAGGATTAGTTCATCATCATCATTTAGCTTTAGGGTTCGGGTTAGGGTTAGGGTTAGGGTTAGGGTTAGCGTAAGGCTTAGGGTTAGGGTTAGGATTAGGGTTAGATTTAGGGTTAGGGTTAGGGTTAGGGTTAGGGCTAGGGCTATGGTTAGGTTTAGGGTTAGGGCTAGGGTTAGGTTTAGGTTTAGGGTTAGGGTTAGGGTTAGGGTTAGGGTTAGGGTTAGGGTTAGGGTTAGGGTTAGGGTTAGGGTTAGGGTTAAGCTAAGGGTTAGGGTTAGGGTTAGGTTTAGGGTTAGGGCTAGGGCTAGGGCTACGGTTAGGGCTACAGTTAGGGTTAGGGTTAGGGTTAGGGTTAGGTTTAGCGTTAGGGTTGGGGTTAGGGTTAGGGTTACGGTTAGGGTTAGGGTTAGGGTTAGGGTTAGGGTTAGGGTTAGGATTAGTTCATCATCATCATTTAGGGTTAGGGTTAGGGTTAGCGTTAGGGTTAGGGTTAGGGTTAGGGTTAGGGTTAGGCTAAGGGTTAGGGTTAGGGTTAGGGTTAGGGCTAGGGCTACGGTTAGGGCTACAGTTAGGGTTAGGGCTAGGGTTAGGGTTAGGTTTAGGGTTAGGGTTAGGGTTAGGGTTAGGGCTAGGGCTAGGGCTAGGTCTAGGGCTAGGGTTAGGGTTTGGGTTAGGTTTAGGGTTAGGGTTAGGGTTAGGGTTAGGGTTAGGGTTAGGGTTAGGGTTAGGGTTAGGGTTAGGGTTAGGGTTAGGGTTAGGTTTAGGATTAGTTCATCATCATCATTTAGGTTTAGGGTTAGGGTTAGGGTTAGGGTTAGGGTTAGGGTTAGCGTTAGGATTAGTTCATCATCATCATTTAGCTTTAGGGTTCGGGTTAGGGTTAGGGTTAGGGTTAGGGTTAGCGTAAGGCTTAGGGTTAGGGTTAGGATTAGGGTTAGATTTAGGGTTAGGGTTAGGGTTAGGGTTAGGGCTAGGGCTATGGTTAGGTTTAGGGTTAGGGCTAGGGTTAGGTTTAGGTTTAGGGTTAGGGTTAGGGTTAGGGTTAGGGTTAGGGTTAGGGTTAGGGTTAGGGTTAGGGTTAGGGTTAAGCTAAGGGTTAGGGTTAGGGTTAGGTTTAGGGTTAGGGCTAGGGCTAGGGCTACGGTTAGGGCTACAGTTAGGGTTAGGGTTAGGGTTAGGGTTAGGTTTAGCGTTAGGGTTGGGGTTAGGGTTAGGGTTACGGTTAGGGTTAGGGTTAGGGTTAGGGTTAGGGTTAGGGTTAGGATTAGTTCATCATCATCATTTAGGGTTAGGGTTAGGGTTAGCGTTAGGGTTAGGGTTAGGGTTAGGGTTAGGGTTAGGCTAAGGGTTAGGGTTAGGGTTAGGGTTAGGGCTAGGGCTACGGTTAGGGCTACAGTTAGGGTTAGGGCTAGGGTTAGGGTTAGGGTTAGGTTTAGGGTTAGGGTTAGGGTTAGGGTTAGGGCTAGGGCTAGGGCTAGGTCTAGGGCTAGGGTTAGGGTTTGGGTTAGGTTTAGGGTTAGGGTTAGGGTTAGGGTTATGGTTAGGGTTCGGATTAGTTCATCATCATCATTTAGGTTTAGGGTTAGGCTTAGGGTTAGGGTTAGGGTTAGGTTTGGAGTTAGGGTTAGGGTTAGGGTTAGTGTTAGGGTTAGGGATAGGGTTAGGGTTAGGGTTAGGGTTAGTGTCAGGGTTAGGGTTAGGGTTATGATTAGTTCATCATCATCATTTATGTTTAGGGTTAGGCTTAGGGTTAGGGTTAGGGTTAGGCTTAGCGTTAGGGTTAGGGTTGGGGTTAGGGTTAGGGTTAGGCTAAGGGTTAGGGCTAGGGTTAGGGATAGGGTTAGGGTTAGTGCTAGGGCTACGGTTAGGGCTACAGTTAGGGTTAGGGCTAGGGTTTGGGTTAGGTTTAAGGTTCGGGTTAGGGTTAGGGTTACAGTTAGGGTTAGGGTTAGGGTTAGGTTTAGGGTTAGGGTTAGGGTTAGTGTTAGGATTAGTTCATCATCATTTAGGTTTAGGGTTAGGGTTAGGGTTAGGGTTAGGGTTGGAGTTAGGTTTAGGGTTAGGGTTAGGGTTAGAGTTAGGATTAGGGTTAGGGTTACGGTTAGGGCTACAGTTAGGGCTAGGGCTA
>NC_091978.1:300772789-300923664 GCF_044704955.1 Pristiophorus japonicus
GGTCGGGTCCGGGGGTGGGGTGGGAGGGAGGTCGGGTCAGGTCGTGTCGGGGGCAGGAGGAGGGAGGTCAGGTTGGGT
This sequence comes from Pristiophorus japonicus, assembly GCF_044704955.1. Classification (NCBI taxonomy): domain Eukaryota; kingdom Metazoa; phylum Chordata; class Chondrichthyes; family Pristiophoridae; genus Pristiophorus; species Pristiophorus japonicus. The sequence goes on from NC_091978.1 coordinate 300,772,868, forward strand.
CGGGTCCGAGTTTTGGGGTGGAGGGGGGCGGTCGGGAGCGCGGGTCGGGTCGGGGGGGTGGTGGGAGGGAGGTCGGGTCAGGTTGGTTCGGTTCGGGTTGGGGGGGGACGGTGGGGGTAGGGAGGTCAGGTCGGGTGGGGGAAGCGCGGGTCGAGTCCGGTCCGGGGGTGGGGGTGAAGCGGGAGTCGGGTCGGTGTCGGGTCCGGTCCGGGGGCAGTGGTGGGGGGGGGGGGGGTAGCGGGAATCGGGTCGGGAGGAAGCAAGAGCTGGGCGTGGGAGGCAGCCTTATCCACGCAGCCTCAGTGAGGTCATTCGGCCAGGGCTAGGGGCTGCGTGCTTCGGGCCCCTCCCACACAGTTTTGGGCACCTGGAGCTACTGCACATGCGTGCCCACTGTAGCGTGCATGTGCAGAGGTCCCGGCACTGTTTTCAGCGCAGGGACCTGGCTCCGCCCCCGACAGCTCGTGCTGCGCTGCGCCCAGCTCCAGAGGACCTGCAGGGAGCCGGAGAATAGGTGAGTTTTTTTTAGACGCACTTTGTAGCGCGAAAAACGGGCGTCCAGGTCGGGGCTGCGCCGTTCTAGGCGCGGCCCGAAACTTGGGCCCATAGAAACATAGAAAATAGGTGCAGGAGTAGGCCATTCAGCCCTTCAAGCCTACCCCACCATTCAATAAGATCATGGCTGATCATGCAACTTCAGTACCCCATTCCTGCTTTCTCTCCATACCCCTTTAGCCATAAGGACCACATCTAACTTCCTTTTGAATATATCTAATGAACTGGCCTCAACAACCTTCTGTGGTAGAGAATTTCACAGGTTCAAAATTCTCTGAGTGAATAAGTTTCTCCTCATCTCGGTCCTAGATGGCTTACCTCTTATCCATAGACTGTGACCCCAATGATGAAAGCCATCGCCAGGTCTCATGTATGGTGCCTGGGAATTGACTCTGAGCTGGAATCATGTGTGCATCAGTGCAACACTTGCATGCAGCTCAGCAAAGCACAAGCGGAATCGCCGCTGAGTCTGTGGTCGTGGCCGTCCAAACCATGGTCCAGGATTCACATAGACTTTGCAGCTCCCTTCCTGGGGAAGATGTTTTTAGTTGTGGTGGATGCATATTCCAAGTGGATAGAGTATATAATCATGTCATCCAGTACATCCACAGCTACCATTGAGAATCTCAGTGTCATGTTCGCGACACATGGTCTGCCTGACATCGTTGTTAGCGACAACGATCGTGCTTCACCAGTCAGGAGTTTAAAGAGTTCATGAAACTCAATGGTATTAAACATGGACGGTCAGCACCATTCAAACCTGCATCCAATGGGCAAGCAGAACGTGCTGTCCAAATCATAAAGCAGAGTATGAAGCGAGTAACCCAAGGGTCACTGCAGACCTGCCTGTCATGCATACTGCTTAGTTACAGAACAAGACCACACATGCTTACCGGGGTCTCGCCTGCTGAACTAATGATGGAGAGAGGTCTTAAGACCAAGCTATTTCTTGTACACCTTGACTTGAATAATCATGTTGAATATAGAAGACAAAGTCAGCAAGGGTATCACGATCGCGCAGCTGTTGTAAATGATCCTGAATATGTTCTGAATTATGGTCAGGGTCCCAAGTGGATCGCTGGTATTGTGATGGCCAAGGAGGGCAAGAGTATTTATTGTCAAGCTAAAAAATGGGCAACCATGCAGGAAATATATGGATCAGACAAAGCTGCATCACACAGATGAACCGGAACAGTCGGAGGAAGAGACAATCAACGACCAATCAACCTACCCCCAGTCATCAGAGCATTCAGTGGTCATCAGTGAATCGGGACTTTCAATCCCTGACATGGCCATTGCCACTCCCACCAGGTCAGCCACCCAGCCACCAGTCACAACAGACTCTGAACACTCAACCAAGGCTGGAGTTAAACTGAGACGGTCAACCCAGGAGCATAAAATACCGGACGGTCTCAATTTGTAAAAGACTGTGTTAATATCTCAGAGGGGGGGTATTGACATGTATGTACTTTTGGGATCACTCGCCACGAGATGGCGTCACTGTTGGAGGCCATTTGGCTGCACGCATGTGTGTGCAGCCCAAGTATGAAAGGGCAGCCATTTTGTATATTAGTCATTTTGGGCCTTAATAAAGCAGAGCCAAGGTCATACCTCTTGGGAGTTAAACAGTACTCAGTCTAAAAGTTATTGCATACACAACACTTACCTTAATGGACAGGGTTTTTAAATATAAAAAATGCTGAAATTTATTTTTTTTATGTTTTAAAACTCTTACTCTGGTTTTGCAAGTGCATGTAAAACAATACAGAAAAGTAGATTTTTCAGCATGAAAATCAGAATGCTCACTCGAGAGCTCCATGAGCTATTCCAATAATACAATCTCAGGTGCTAGCATTAAACATTATTGGCTGGATTTTCCGGTGCTTTGCGCAGGGTTTCGCCTTGGAGCGGTGTGAAAGGCAGCGTCGAGGTCTTCTGCTTCTCATCGCGATCCTCCGGTCCAGTTTTGCAACAGCACTGAGCAGCACCGCCAGGAAGAGTTGCGTCGGGTATGCAACGCCTCTGGCTGCGACATCGGCAGGAGCTTTGACTTTACCCCGATCTGTCTGGCGGAGGTGCGCCCGCAATGACAGAGGAAGGTAAAGTGCCCAAAGGTAAGTGCAAGTTTGTGTGTTTTTTTAAGGTTTTTCCACACCCCTCCTGTCCCCAGGCCTCTATTGGAGTGCATACGCCCGGCTCTTTGGTTCGTGAGTTTCCCATTCTTGCGCCACAAAAAGTGTTCAACGCCTCCCTTAGCGCTGCACCTCGTGACGCAGGGCCCAGATGCCCAATCTTACATACTAAAGCGCAAACTGTTCCCGGCCGGTAACTTTCCCGCCCCAAAAACAGAAAAGCCTAAAATCCAGCCCAAAATATGTGACAATATATATGAAAATATTTTTCTATATACAATTTAATCCCAGAGTCATGAGCTGCCTGTCATCATAGGTTCTTAGGTGACTGAAAAGTCCAATACGGGAATTACAGTCCCTGTCACAGATGGGTCAATTGTTGAAGGTATGGTGGCGTGATAGGCACCTGTAGCTCACCTGCATTACTTCAATGAGACAGGAGGCCAAATTTCATGTCAGCCTTGGGCCTCTCTGTTCAGATGTACGATGCTCAAGGAGTGCCGAATCTGGGCCCGAAAACAGACTGACACTCCTGTGATCCAAAAGGAGTGTCTGCCCAAGACTAATAACCTAGTTTTACTGAGGAGGCCAAAAAAGTGAAACATAGACCAGGGAAGGAACAGACGGCAATTTTAAATTGCAGGCAGCAAAGACAGCCAGCCTCCGAAGTTGCGGTATCTTCTTTAAATGTCCAGTTTTAACATGTAGCCTGAGTGGGGAGGCAGTGATGGCTTCCCCACCAGGCCTAATCTGCCTTGAACAGCAGCCGGGGTCAGAAGAGTCCCAACGAGGCAGGTTTTTAAATGTTATTTGTTTCCTTGTGGGCCAAGAGGTAGGGTTTCAATTCTTCCTGGATTGCTCAGGAATCTCCCAGAATGTGGCATGGATCACTCACTGATTGGAGGTCAGGAGATTCGGGCTCAGGCGAGGGAATGTAAGGAGACTGGGCGTCAGGGCATTGGGGCTCAGGTGGGTAAGAGAAGGAGTCTGGGGGTTGGGGAATTGGGGCATGGGCAGGGGGGAAAGAGGGAGAATTGGGAATAGGGGATGGGTGTTTGTGGGGCTCACCACTTCCTGCAAAGTTGGGAGTACTAGCAGGAATGATGTAAGTAGGAGCAGTGCCACGAGAGGAGCACCCAGAAAAGGGGAGAGTGAAACCTGGGGAATGTACTCTGGATAAATAGCAAAAGATTGTTTCCACTAGTGGGCGAATGGGGAACTGGAAGATTGCGAATTAGAATTCTCATTGGAAGAATATATGGGGAAGGGAAAATAAGGTTTTATGAACTGAAGGCTATGGGACCATGATGACAGAGATTAGAAGATCATTTGAAAGGGATTGGGAAGGTGAAAGGGTTGTCACCTTCGCATAGAACCTGAGTCCAAATTAGAGTCCAATTAGATGAGGAGAGAGATCGGGACTGTTAAAAGTGATATTGGTTTGGGAGCCTGACTGCACGGTGCAGAGGGATTCTGACTGTAACAGACTGAATATTAGAGAGTATAGGATTACTACAAAATATTGGGTGTTATATCAATTAATACTTGTTACATATAGACTATCAGTGAGATATTATTGTATTACTGTTAGTTATGAAGTGACTCTGAGTGTTACTATTAGTTATCGGGGCAATTTCAGTAGTTGCTATTTGTTACTAGTAGAATCAGAGTTCCTCCCACCTCTGGTTTTGCCTCTGTGAATCTCTCCCATGGTTTCCCCCCTCACCTACGCTCAGTTTCCCCTCTTACCCTCGCGGGTGGCTCCAGGTTTTCAGAACCTAGCTGCACATGGCTCGTGCAACTTTCTTGAGGTTTCCTCCCAGGCGCCACAGGTCTTTTCTGCCTCCAATCGAGGCCATGGGCCCTTCTTTTGGTGGAGTCTCCCAGTTTCTCCAATAGAAGACATTTTTTGCTTTTATTAAAGTGTCACAAAATCTCACATGGAGGAACGGACTCCTCCTTTTCCTATGCTCCTATTAGTCATCTATTGGAGCTATCTGATAGTCACTCTGTCTTGCCAAGATTTTAATCATCTAAAATTTTAAATAATTTTAAACATTTAATTCTGACTGCTTCTCTACCAGCCTACTGCTGAAATATTCAGCCATTCTGGGCTTTTTAAGGTTGCACTAAATTTCTAGCCACGCCAGTACACACGAGTTGCAGATAGCCGATACCAGCGGTAGAGAAACATAGAAATTTACAGCGCAGAAAGAGGCCATTTCGGTCCATTGTGCCCGTGCCGGCCGACAAAGAGCCGCACGGCCCTTGGTCAGCAGCTCTAAGGGTTACATATAAACCTATGAACAATGATGGAAAGGCAAAGAGCAGCCAGCCCAATCAGTCTACCTCACACAACTGCAACACTCCTTATACTGAAAACATTCTATACTCCTCCTCAACCGGAGCCATATGATCTCCTGGGAGAGGCAAAAACCAGATAAAAATCCAGGCCAATTTAGGGAGAAAAAATCTGGGAAAATTCCTTTCCAACCCATCCAGGCGATCGAAACTAGTCCATGAGATCATGCTGGCCGTATTCTATTCTATTCCCTGCAGTACTTATCTGCGCCGTCCAACAAAAGGTCATCTAGTCTAATCCGATTACCAGCTCGAGGTCCGTAACACTGCAGGTTACTGCACTTTAAGTGCCCATCCAACCATCTCTTAAAGATGTTGAGGGTTTCTGCATCCACCACTCTTCCAGGCCGCGAGTTCCAGATCCCCACAACCCTCTGGGTAAAGAAGCCCCCCCCACCCCCCTCAAATCCCCTCTAAATCTTCCACCAACCACATTAAAACTATGCCCCCTCGTAACAGACCCCTTCACCAATGCAAATAGACCCTTACTATCCACTATGTCCAGGCCCCTCAATATTTTGTACACCTCAATGATGTCTCCTCTCAACCTCCTCTGTTCCAATGTGAACAAACCCAGCCTATCCAATCTGTCCTCATAACTAATATTCTCCATTCCAGGCAGCATCCGAGTAAATCTCCTCTGCACCCTCTCTAGTGCAATCACGTCCTTCCTATAATACGGTGACCAGAACTGCATGCAGTACTCCACAGTGGCCTAACTAAAGTATTATACAATTTCAGCATAACCTCCCTGCTCTTATATTCTATGCCTCGGCCAATAAAAGCAAGCATTCCGTATGCCTTCTTAACCATCTTATCCAGCTGGCCTGCTACTTTCAGGGATCTGTGGACAAGCACTCCAAGGTTCCTTTGTTCATCTACACTATTAGGTGGCCTACCGCTTAATGTGTATACCCTTTCCTTATTAACCCTGACAAAGTGGATCACCTCACACTTCTCTGAATTAAATTCCATTTGCCACTGCTCTGCCCACCTGACCAGTAGACTGAGATCCTCCTGCAGCCCATGACTTTCCTCTTCATTATCAACCACACAGCCAATTTTCGTGTCGTCTGCAAACTTCTCAATCATACTCCCTATTTTCAAGTTTAAATCATTGATATATACAACAAAAAGCAAGGGACCCAGTACTGAGCCCTGCGGAAGCCCACTGGAAACATCTTTCCAGTCACAAAAACATCCATCAATCATTACCCTTTGCTTCCTTCCTCCAAGCCAATATTGGATCCAGCTTTGCACTTTGCACTGGATCCCATGGGCTTTAACCTTCATGACCAGTCTACCATGTGGAACCTTATCAAAAGCCTTGCTAAACTCCATATATACTACATCGTACACACTACCCTCATCGACCTTTTTGGTTACCTCCTCAAAAAATTCAATCAGGTTAGTCAAACACGATCTTCCCTTAACAAATCCATGCTGACTGTCCCTAATTAATCCTTGCCTTTCCAAATGCAGATTTATCCTGTCTTTCAGGATGTTTTCCAATAATTTTCCCATCACTAAGGTTAGGCTGACAGGCCTGTAATTACTCGGCCTATCGCTTTTTCCCTTCTTAAACAAGGATAATACATTAGCAGTCCTCCAATCCTCTGGCACCATGCTTGAATCCAAAGACAACTGGAAAATGATGGTCAAGGCCTCTACTATTACCTCTTTTACTTCGCTCAACAGCCTGGGATGCATTTCATCTGGGCCTGGGGACTTATCTACTTTCAAAGCTGCTAAACTCCTTAATACTTCGTCTCTCACTATATTTATTTCATCCAGAATATAACACTCCTCCTCGATAGCAACATCTGCATTACCCCTTTCCTTTGTGAAAATAGATGCAAAGTATTCGTTAAGAACCCTACCAACATCTTCCGCCTCCACACAAAGATTACCCTCATGGTCTCTAATAGGCCCTACCCTTTATTTGTTACCCTCTTACTCTTAATATATTTATAGAACATCTTAGGGTCTTCCTTAATTTTAGTGGCCAAGAATTTCTCGTGCTCTCTCTTAGCATTCCCAATATTCTTTTTAATTTTGCCTCTTAACTTTCGATATTCCTCTAAAAATTCTAAAGTATTTAGCCGTTGATATATGACATAAGCATCCCTTTTTTTCTTAATCATCCCCTGTAAGTCCCTAGACATCCAGGGGGCTCTAGAATTATTTTTCCCAGCCTTTTTCTTTAAGCGCACATGTTTTGTCTGAGCCTTCCGGATCTCCTCCTTGAATGCCTCCCACTGTTCCGACACTGATTTATCCACAAGTAGCTGTTTCCAGTCCACCATGGCCAAATCACTCCTTAACTTAGCAAAATTAGCTTTTCCGCAATTTGGAACTTTTATTCCAGGCCTATTCTTGTCCTTATTCATAACCAACTTGAATCTGACTGAATTATGGTCACTGCCGCCCAAGTGATCCCCCACTATGCAGAAGTCCTGGCTCAGCACAGCAACATTGAGGCAAATTGCAAGGCCTATTTTCTCTCCGAGTCAATCTAATGTGCAAATATTCTTCTTCTCTTTATGATACCAAACTAACTTCACACCTTTATTTGGTTCCTTCCCTTCTGTAAAAAAATTAAGTGTTCACTCAAAATCTGTTTTCTGTAGAATAAAGAGAGATTATACAAGACATACAGCGGTGCAATCTGCCAAAGCCTCTTGATAGTGAGCAAGGTGATGATGAAACACTCAATCCTGGCATTTTAAAATGAATCATGATAGGACTGTACTCTGATCTAATTCTCCTAAAACATCTGAACTCCACTGGATGCTAAAAACTGCACTGCACATTTGTGGATGAAAATAACAAAAGGCATCAGAAATTCAAACATCAGAAAGTAATTGTACATATAGCATAAGTGTGAGCTAAGTGTCAGATGAATACGTGGCTTGAGCAGTGGTGCAGTAGGGAGGATTCAATTCCTGGGGCATTGGAACCGGTTCTGGGGATTGTGGGACCAGTACAAACCAGACAGTCTGCACCTGGGCAGGACCGGAACCAATGCCCTAGGGGGAGTGTTTGCTAGTGCTGTTGGGGAGGAGTTAAACTAATATGGCAGGGGGATGGGAACCAATGCAGGGAGACAGAGGGAAACAAAAAGGAGACAAAAGCAAAAGACAGAAAGGAGATGAGTAAAAGTGGAGGGCAGAGAAACCCAAGGCAAAAAACAAAAAGGGCCACTGAATATAAAGGGGCTGCAGGAGAGGTCAAAACTAAAAAATCATGGTTTAAAAACTAGTATTAAAACACTCTACCTAAACGCACGCAGCATTCAACATAAAGTAAATGAGTTGACGGCACAAATCATTACAAATGGGTATGATTTGGTGGCCATTACATAAACATGGTTGCAGGGTGGCCAAGACTGGGAATTAAACATACAGGGGTATCTGACAATTCGGAAAGATAGACAAGAAGGGAAAGGAGGTAGGGTAGCTCTGTTAATAAAGGATGATATCAGGGCAGTTGTGAGAGACGATATTGGCTCGAATGAACAAAATGTTGAATCATTGTGGGTGGAGATTAGAGATAGTAAGGGGAAAAAAGTCACTGGTGGGCGTAGTTTATAGGCCCCCAAATAATAACTTCATGGTGGGGCGGGCAATTACCAAGGGAATAATGGAGGCATGTGAAAAAGGAACGGCAGTAATCATGGGGGATTTTAACCTACATATCGATTGGTCAAATCAAATCGCACGGGGTAGCCTGGAGGAGGAATTCATAGAATGCATACGGGATTGTTTCTCAGAACAGTATGTTACAGAACCTACAAGGGAGCAAGCTATCTTAGATCTGGTCCTGTGTAATGAGACAGGAAAAATAAATGATCTCCTCGTAAAAGATCCTCTCGGAATGAGTGATCACAGTATGGTTGAATTTGTAATACAGATTGAGGGTGAGGAAGTTGTGTCAGAAACGAGCGTACTATGCTAAAACAAAGGGGACTACAGTAAGATGAGGGCAGAGTTGGCTAAAGTAGACTGGAAACACAGACTAAACGGTGGCACAATTGAGGAACAGTGGAGGACTTTTAGGGAGCTCTTTCATAGTGCGCACCAAAAATATATTCCAGTGAAAAAGAAGGGCGGGAAGAGAAGGGATAACCAGGGAAATAAAGGAGAGTATCAAATTAAAGACCAATGCGTACAAGGTGGCCAAGGTTAGTGGGAAACTAGAAGATTGGGAAAATTTTAAACAACAGCAAAGAATGACTAAAAAAGCAATAAAGAAAGGAAAGATAGATTACGAAGGTAAACTTGCGCAAAACATAAAAACAGATAGTAAAAGCTTTTACAGATATATAAAATGGAAAAGAGTGACTAAAGTAAATGTTGGTCCCTTAGAAGATGAGAAGGGGGATTTAATAATGGGAAATGTGGAAATGGATGAGACCTTAAACAATTATTTTGCTTCGGTCTTCATAGTGGAAGACACAGAAACCATGCCAAAAATTGCTGGTCACAGGAATGTGGGAAGGGAGGACCTGGAGACAATCACTATCACTAGGGGGGTAGTGCTGGACAGGCTAATGGGACTCAAGGTAGACAAGTCCCCTGGTCCGGATGAAATGCATCCCAGGGTATTAAAAGAGATGATGGAAGTTATAGCAGATGCATTCGTTATAATCTACCAAAATTCTCTGGACTCTGGGGAGGTACCAGCGGATTGGAAAGCAGCTAATGTAACGCCTCTGTTTAAAAAAGGGGGCAGACAAAAGGCAGGTAACTCGAGGCCGGTTAGTTTAACATCTGTAGTGGGGAAAATGCTTGAAACTATCATTAAGGAAGAAATAGCGGGACATCTAGATAGGAATAGTGCAATCAAGCAGACGCAGCATGGATTCATGAAGGGGAAATCATGTTGATCTAATTTACTGGAATTCTTTGAGGATATAACGAGCATGATGGATAGAGGTGTACCGATGGATGTGGTGTATTTAGATTTCCAAAAGGCATTCAATAAGGTGCCACACAAAAGGTTACTGCAGAAGATAGAGGTACGCGGAGTCAGAGGAAATGTATTAGCATGGATAGAGCATTGGCTGGCTAACAGAAAGCAGAGAGTCGGAATAAATGGGTCCTTTTCAGGTTGGAAATCAGTGGTTAGTGGTGTGCCACAGGGATCGGTGCTGGGACCACAACTGTTTACAATATACATAGATGACCTGGAAGAGGGGACAGAGTGTACTGTAACAAAATTTGCAGATGACACAAAGATTAGTGGGAAAGCGGGTTGTGTAGAGGACACAGAGAGGCTGAAAAGAGATTTAGATAGGTTACGCGAATGGGCTAAGGTTTGGCAGATGGAATACAATGTCGGAAAGTGTGAGATTATCCACCTTGGGAAAAAAAACAGTAAAAGGGAATATTATTTGAATGGGGAGAAATTACAACATGCTGAGGTGCAGAGGGACCTGGGGGTCCTTGTGCATGAAACTCTTTTAGAGTCTACCTGCAAAAACATAAAACATTAAACCGTGCCACCCGACCTGGGTGACACACCAGACATTTACAAGGCCCTTTTTTCCTTTTTTTGTTTTTTTTTGGGGGGTTTTTTGGGCGCTAAAATCACATTTTTCCAGTGCCCCCTATAAAAGGGAAGGGGACACTAAAAGCACCGGCAATTAAAACAAATTAAACTTTAAAACGTAAAATCAAATTAAAATTTGGTTTCCTTGTGCATGAAACTCTTTTAGAGTCTACCTGCAAAAACATAAAACATTAAACCGTGCCACCCGACCTGGGTGACACACCAGACATTTACAACGCCCTTTTTTTTTTCCCCTTTTTTTTTGGTTTTTTTTTGTGTTTTTCATTTTTTTGGGTTTTTTTTTTTGGGCACTAAAATCACATTTTTCCAGTGCCCCCTATAAAAGGGAAGGGGACACTAAAAGCACCGGCAATTAAAACAAATTAAACTTTAAAACGTAAAATCAAATTAAAATTTGGTTTCCTTGTGCATGAATCCCCAAAAGTTAGTTTGCAGGTGCAGCAGGTAATCAGGAAGGCGAATAGAATGTTGGCCTTCATAGCGAGAGGGATGGAGTACAAAAGCAGGGAGGTCCTGCTGCAACTGTATAGGGTATTGGTGAGGCTGCACCTGGAGTACTGCGTGCAGTTTTGGTCACCTTACTTAAGGAAGGATATACTGGCTTTGGAGGGGGTAAAGAGACAATTCACTCGGCTGATTCCGGAGATGAGGGGCTTACCTTATGATGATAGATTGAGTAGACTGGGTCTTTACTCGTTGGAGTTCAGAAGGATGAGGGGTGATCTTATAGAAACATTTAAGATAATGAAAGGGATAGACAAGATAGAGGCAGAGAGGTTGTTTCCACTGGTCGGGGAGACTAGAACTAGGGGGCACAGCCTCAAAATACGGGGGAGCCAATTTATAACCGAGTTGAGAAGGAATTTCTTCTCCCAGAGGATTGTGAATCTGTGGAATTCTCTGCCCAAGGAAGCAGTTGAAGCTAGCTCATTGAATGTATTCAAATTGGTTGATTTTTAACCAATAAGGGAATTAAGGGTTATGGGGAGCGGGCGGGTAAGTGGAGCTGAGTCCACGGCCAGATCAGCCATGATCTTGTTGAATGGCAGAGCAGGCTCGAGGGGCTAGATGGCCTACTCCTGTTCCCAATTCTTATTTTCTTATCAGCCTTAGGACAGTTAATTGTATGTGGTTTGACAAAATCCCCATTAGTTTTCTTTAAAAATTAAAAGCACCTATCAGATTTCAAAAAGCTACTTCCAAAAGTATTCAAAAAATTCTTTCTTCCTTATGCATTTTTTGTTTTCTTGTCTTCACACAGTCCTTTTCCGTATGATACTCTTGTTACCTTGATTCTTTTTTGCCATTTTATATTTGTGTTTTTCTGTTTTTCATTTTCTTCATCTTGTTTTTTGACTGTTGTTTTCAATTTCCTTAATGTGTTCCTTCTCTCTATCGACGTGGAGAGGAACCAGTGGAGGTTATTTCAGGAGTACAGAGTGCAGCAGGATAACTGCGGTGCCAAACCACAGAATTCAGTACATTTGGGGCCAGTATAACTGTGATAATGAGGTAGAGATGGCATTCCTGGCCTCTGGCCTCATTTGTCCTCCCCCAGCACATACTCAGCTCCTCAAAAGAGGGACACAAGTGGAAAGCTGGTGGAAAGCATTTGCCCCAGATGATTACAGACCAGATAGTCTGTGAAGGTTCCATACTGAGGCTCAAGGCTCCTGAAGCAGGTAAAAATGTATTCCACGTTCCCCTCGAACAATAAGAAGCAATTATGCATAGCACTCAATAATCAAAGCCAAATCACAATATCAATGAAACAATGACTACTGCACACATTTTAGTGTGTAATTTAATTCATATGATAACAGGAAAATAAACACTATGTGCATGCCAATAGACAGCTACACTGTTATGACTTTACTTTGCAATGTATTTAGAATAATTGTGTCCCTCCCTCTGTGTGCTGTGAACACCATGCTCAAAATATAGATGTGAGATAAAAAATGTCAAGGTCTATTTTCTCTCCGAGTGAATCTAATGTGCGAATATTCTTTTTCTTTGTGCATTCTTTGACCTAGATCAAGAGGGTTTCTTGGCAGAATGCTTACGAAGCAGAAGACAAAGACAGATTCTGCAATAGTACAGAGTGATATGATGGGACCTGCACGATGTGTGGCAGTTTCTCACAGCTCTTCTGGGAGATAAACACTGCAGCAGGGAGGCCCATCTGAGCTGATCAGTGCAGCAGATGAAAGAAGCTGACAAGAAGCTTCTGTCTTAATCTTATCTCTAAATCCCTGGGACCTCATTTCACTAAATCATTTGCTTTCAACTATGATTGCTAAGCACTCTCCATGGTTATTTCTTTATAATCTAGTTATACCTCAGGGGATGACGTTTGTGCCAATAAACCTTACAGATTATTTCTATTTACTGGCAACAATTTGATTAGGATGCACTGGGATGGTTCAGTGGAACACCTGCTCGACAGAATAGATCATTAAATGGCACAGTTCTTATTTTTCAACACTTTGCGTGCTATTTACCTGACATTGCTAGATTTCCGTGCCCCTCACCATTTTTGTCCCCCTCCTGTGGATTCTGACTCTTGCTGGAGTGTGGTTCCACCGGCGTTGGCAGCCCTGCAGTATCTCTCACTAGTGGCCATCCTTCATGTACAAGTCCAGCCAATGAGTGTCAATGGTCCATTCAACTATAGAGGCATCAATTTGGTAGCCCCCTGTTTGATGCGCTAACTTTTAACCTTTTAAAAAGTCTGCGCTGGGCCAAATGGCTTGCAAAATTGTGGGAAATTGGTCACCTGAGAGCCTCTCGGCAGTGGTACGGAGCACGGAGTTTGGAGAAGTCCGTCTCCAGCATTGCACAGAGCTTAGTGCACGCCATGGAGCTCATCATTGCCAGTCTGCCAATGGAGGACTCCCAGAGAGACCGTGCAGATCCAGACCTCATGACACGTGTCATGGGCGAAGTGGCAGTTTCCATTTCAGCACAGGCAGAAGCAACGCAACATCTTCGTCCTGTAATGCAGACAGTAGTTGGTGGCATGAAAGCTCAGACTGCCCCCATGCAGTCTCAGCTGGATGCCATGAATGTTTTGGTGCTCTCATGCAGTCAGTGACTGCTAGCATCGTGTTTTGGACTGCATGAGAGCAGTGTGAGCTTCTATGCCCATTTAAAACTGAGATGAGGAATTTCTTCTCTCAGAGGGTTGTAAATCTGTGGAATTGTCTGCCCCAGAGAGCTGTGGAAGCTGGGTCATTGAATATAATTAAGGCGGAGATGGACAGATTTTTGAGCGAGAAGTGAATAAAGGGTTATGGGGAGTGGGCAGTGAAGTGGAGCTGTCCATGATCAGATCAGCCATGATCTTATTAAATGGCGGATCAGGCTCGATGGGTCAAATGGCCTACTCCTGCTCCTATTTTTTATGTTCTTATGTTCCTCCTCTTGCTCCTCCTCATCATCATAGAAACATAGAAAATAAGTGCAGGAGCAGGCCATTCGGCCCTTCGAGCCTGCACCACCATTCAATATGATCATGGCTGATCATGCAACTTCAGTACCCCATTCCTGCTTTCTCTCCATACCTCTTGATCCCTTTAGCTGTCATAATAGGCAGTCCCTCGAAGTGAGGATGACTTGCTTCCATGCCAAAAAGGAATGTTTCTGAAGGACCTAATATTCCAAATCCCGAACTACATCCTGAAGGGTGGAAGATGCCTGTGCGTGGATTTTTTTAACGTGCCGTGGCCGTTGCACACCAGCCACCACACGGGCTTGACAGAGCTAGGTCTTGGTCCAGTGGCAAGGATTACCCAAGACGACTGAAGACCAGCTCTGCTGCATGGACCTAGCGCGCACACATATAGAGCAGTGTGGGCTGTAAGGGCCACATCTAACTCCCTTTTGAATATATCAAACGAATTGGCCTCAACAACTTTCTGTGGTCGAGAATTCCACAGGTTTACAATTCTCTGAGTGACAAAGTTTCTCCTCATCTCGATCCCAAATGGCTTACCCCTTATCCTTAGACTGTGACCCTTGGTTCTGGACTTCCCCAACATCGGGAGTAGATTGCAAGCGCAGGTCATTTCTGAGCCTTAAACAACAACCCAATGCAGCAAAGCAGCATTACAGACGGCTCACGGCTGAGGTCCAACAAAAAACTCGGGGATGGAGAAAGCACAGGAGATACAGCAGCTGGTCGACAACCATGATGTACGAGGATTCTTCATCGCAGTCAAGGCCACCGACGGTCCAAACACCCAAGGCCCTCACCCACTGCTGGCCAAGAACAGGGAAACACTCATCAAGGACACCGAGGCAGTCAGGGCTCGCTGGAAGGAGCACTTCGAAGATCTCCTCAATCGAGACTCTGCCTTTGACTCGAGTGCTCTCGACTCCATCCCACAGCATGCTACCCACCACCACCTCAGTGAGACCCCAATACTGAGGTAGAAAAAGCCATAAGACAGCTTAAAAGCAACAAGACTATGGGTGCGGATGGTAACAGAGTGCTGCGCATGGCAATGACATCATCATCGCCGGGCGCAGCTGAGCAGGGTGCTACTGGCAGAAGCGGGGCGCTACCTTTTAGCGCCTCCGTAAAACCCCCGCCCAATTTTGCGGGGTATGCTGTTCTTGCAAAAAACCATTTGCTCCCTGTTAGCATCCCCCGGAGATGCTAACGGCGGGCACTCAGGAGCCCAATTTTGCCTCCATTCTTTTTAAGTTACTGTTTACTGAATGATTTTGATTTACTCACTAATTTTCTATTTCTAATTAATTTCCTAGAAATTTGGACACACGGCGTGAATATCGTATGCCAGGAAGGTGAGGTCCGAGGCGCTCCTGAAGTTGGGCTCAGACCTCATTGTAATAAAGCCGTCATGGCATAACAGCCCAGCAACAAAGATAAGAGAGAAGTAGAGAGAATTCAGGTCACTATTGCTGTCACAGCAACCTGTCACAACAACTTACCACAGTAAGTGCGTCCAGGGATTGGGCCTAAGATGGCGGTCAATGCTGGACTGTGGAGCCGAAAACTTGCTTGTGGGTTAATTGGGAGGGGTAAGCTAAAGGGTTTCTAAGTGGGAGGGAGCACCAAAATGGCTTGAACGCTGAACAAATGGGTGTTTTCTCCTCAGCCTCAGCTCTTCGTCTGTTTATGCTAATGTAGGGCCTTGCGACTGATGTGATTCTTCCAACAATTAGCTGTTTCCCTCATTGGAAATCTATACTCTGCGCTTGCTATATTTCCTCTCCTCATTTCTTTCCACTTTCGTTTTGTTTCCTGCTTGCTTCCAAAATGTTGCTTTTTTTCCCCGCATTAACAGTATTCCTTCAGGCATTAATCAGTGTGTTTCCTGTGAACTTTTTTAAACTTTTGTATTTAAAGGTGGAACTTACTACAATCATTCAATTGTATTAAATAAATTAGCTGTGACATTTTCTTTCACACCTTAGTACCATTTAGGTTGTCACATAACGTTATATGGTGTCTCATCATTTTCCATTTATCATGTTGACAGAGCCATCTACTGTTGCAGTATCTTTGGAATCCTGAAATCTTCAATATTTTTAATATACAATAGATTTCCAGTTTCTAATCAGCCATCTTATCCTAGCACAATACTTAGTCCTATCAAGTAATCAATTTTTCAAAGATATGAAGAGGAAGTTGCAAATACATCTTGAGTGCTGAAGGTATAATTCCTGAAAGAACATGCAATACCATTTGTCCTTGTTCAAGGCCATGGTTGGGGCCTCAGTTGGAATATTGTGGACTGTTTTGGTCTCCTCATATGGTGAGGGATATTGAGGCTTTGGAAAGGATGTAGCAGAGGTTCACAAGATGAATTCCAAGTTTAAAATACCTTAGTTACTCAGATATGCTCAAGGAGCTGGGTCTCTGGATTTTAGAGAAGTGTCATAGGAATGATTTGATCAATGTTTATAAAATAATGTAGAATTGATTGTATTGGTGTATGCCAATTATGTCAACTGAATAGGTTAGGGAGGACCAGGGGTCACACTTGCAAGTTATGTAAGAGTAGAACCAGATTGGATATTGGTGGTTCTCATTGTTCCAGAGGCTCTGGTTGCAATTCAGACCCAGCACTAAGCTACGTGTCAGGCAATTGTGACAGTTAAGAAGCTGCTTAATGCTATTTATGCAGCATTTTACCAGAGCAAAATAATTTTTCCAAGTTTTTCATGAGGTTCCCGTCCTTCTCTGGAGCCTTCAGGATTTGGAATACACTTTTCAGCTTTATGGAGGTTAGATGTGTGTGCAGTGAACTCTCTATCCAATGGCAGCTCCTTGGAGCAATCTATCTCACCATTCAAAGATCGCTTCGGTCATCTCAACTTCAGCTGCCATCTATTCCAGCAGCATCGGTGCTCTTGAAAAAAATCACACCTTGATCCTCAGAATCGCACCACGATCAGCCCCAATACCAATATCACTCGGCACACCAGCATCACCAACAACAACAACTTTCTCCGCAATCATCTGATGCTGCACAGGACATAGGGCATCAGCATCTGACCACATTGCTGCCTGGGAGGCCAGGGATGGCCTCACCATGGCCAGATTGACTTCACTTGATGATGTACACCCTGGCTGTCACATGATGCACCAGGTTGGCACCAGCCCACACCAGCACCATGAAGCAACCCTCCAATGCCCAAGCCATTCCTTTCTCACTCGTCACAATTGGGGGGGTGGGGGGTGGTACGGTATATCTTGCCATTCACTGCAACTCACTAAGCCACTTCCAAAAGTGCACACTGATCTGTCCAAGAAGACAAAGTGTTGAAAATAAAGATTTCAATGTCTGACAACACATTAGCAGAAACTTGATATCAGCATTGGCGATAACACCCCAGTGCCTACCCTTGTGTGTTGTTAGTTGGTATGATTGGACAAGGGTGAGGGCGAGTGTGAGGAGTGGCTAGTTAGATGGGGATGTGATAATGTAGATAGAGACAGAGGGATGGTGGAGGCGCAAAGTAAGTTAGTGTGATTAAGGATGTGCATGATTAGAGTAGGGAAGGCCAAATGGTGGCGATGTGATGAATGACACAGCAGGTTGAGTGTGACTTTGCAGTAATGTTTTGTGATCTACTGAGATCATTGAAAGGTTTGCACCAGCTCATCCTGATGCGCCAGCTCATTCCTGCTTGTGCCCTCCTGTACAGTGTGCAACCAGACTGCATTGGTGTCCTGGAGAGGTCTCATCCACCCATGGGAAGGGAAGAGAACCTTCCTGCGTGTTGTGACTCCCTCCACAGGCATATGGAGGGAGTCATGGGAGAACCTGGGTGCAGCCATGTACCTTTGTGCAATGTTTGTCATTGCTTGCAGCAGCTCAATGCTGCAGAACACTGACAGCACAATTGTCAAAATGTATGTGGGCATAGTCCCTTTAAGGAAACCGGCTGATGACGCATCATCAGATGATGTCATCAAATCCGCTTTCTTTTAATCAGCCAGGAACCTCGCAGGGCGGGTTTAACAAGCCCAATCTAGGGAAATTCGTGAAGGAAGCAGATATGGAGCCAGGAGCATGATCGCTGCCCGCCTCGGATGTCACCCATCTTGCTCCCGCCTCGGTCGGGAAAATCGAGCCCACGATGTTAGATTGAACTTAAAATCTAATGTGGCCAGGGTCCCTTTGAGGATCCCAGCTTAAAACACACCCACTCCATCTAATTGGACCAGGTAACGTGCTGGATGGGCTTAATAGGCCCCATTAAGGCAAGTACATTTTCTACAGCAAGATGGAGCCAGCAGTGGGGTCGTGATCCGCCACCGACACCACCGGACCCGCCAAGGTAAGGAAAATTCCAGCCATTAAATTTGTTTCTCTGCTCATAGATGCTGCCTGATCTGCTGAGTGCTTCCAACATTCTATGTTTTTATTTCAGATTTCTAGAATCCGTAGTATTTTGCTTTTGTTTTGGTGTTTTGTGGTTCTTTCCAGTATTTAATTTTATTTTGGAGTTAGTTTGCATTCTGAACTCAAATAATTAATCAGAAACAGGGTTTATCAGGCCATTGAACTATTGACCCAAGACCACTCCTCTCTCAGAACCTACGGCTCTTTAAGTGGGTTTATTAAACAACCCCAGCCATTTTGTGCATGCAACTTGAAAGAAGTAGCTTTACGATTCCGATGTCTTTGGGACAATGTCTGCATCATATCTGAAGGATCCCTTTAATGCTACAACTGTGACAGCCAGGTATAACTGTTTAGGATTTTTGCTAAAAAAAATTGCCCCCTCCAGTATTTGTTGGGGCCGAAATTCAGCTCCCCAATAAGGCCCATTACCGCCGGATTGTGGCAGCCAGGCAGCGGAATCGAATGGCCACTGATTTCTGGTTAAATGGCCGCCGCCAGCCAAATTCAGCAGGGGGTTTTTTCTGGCTGTCCCCACTTCTGCCGAGTAGCCGTGAGTGCGTCATCAGTGCGTGCCCCGCTGGGACTCCTACCTCCCTCAAAATTCAGCCCGAAAAATCTTTTGCCTGCCGAGTGGTGCCCCCGACAACTTTTTCTGTCGGTGCACCTTTCAATCCCTCTGTGAGCCCTGGCATTGCGGCAGCCATTAAAGACAAGGTCCAAATGCCGCGGCCGCCATTTAATTTTTTTTGCCGGACACCTTCCATGTCGGCTGAACTATTGTGCCCCCTGGTTTGGCTGGGCCGCCAACATGCAGCCTGGCACCCCCTCATGGGTGCCAGGCAATTGGCCCAGCCGAAACCCTCCCTGGTGGCCCAGTGACCGATCCTAAATAATCACTGATTCTCTCCCCTTTAAAGTCAGGGAGATACGTGGTGACGCAGACACGTAATGATGTCACCACCACTCCGCTGCTGATTGACAGCGGCGAGAATCGGGCCTAACTCCACTTCCGCCCCTCACCAGCACTTACCGCCACAATTCCGTCCCCATTATGATGGACTTGCTGGCCACTTAAAAAAAAACGATAAAAAGCTGAATTTCGCAAAAGAGGCGACCTCCTCCGAGACGGTGGTAAAAACACTTTGAAAACTGTTGGTGTGCCAGGCTGAATTTCGACCCCATTGAATATTATACGTTTTGCACCATTTAATATATAGGATGGGCATTATTGGTATTTTCTCTTCCTTTTTTGTTGCATATCTTTGTAAATATGTGGATGTGGGATATACATTTCTGGCTTCCATATTTTTGCAGTTTGTATATTTTGTATATCGAATTTCCCCTAAGCAGCCATGCCTGGCATTGATACTTCTGGACATGTTGAATTTGTTTTCAGGAACCAAAGGCAACCATGCTAGCTGCAAAGTAAATGTACTTAGCAAGAAAATCGCAATGTCATCCGGGTTCACGTGAAGAATAGCTTATTTGTAATATCACAATTAATTCAGAAGTAATGCCATTGGATCTCCCACTAATTCTGGGTCAATGTATTCCATATCTTTCCCTCAGGGAAACATTAAACAACCACTAGATGCCTGTACTATACTCTGAAAATAAATGTATAAATTATACTTTGTGCAGCATAATGGCCCTGCTTGTATTTTCCTTTTTAAAAATTAAAAATATCATGGAAGAATTGTTTTTTTTAAATGAATCAATGCCACTTTTGGACGAAGAGTTCCAAGGCACGTCAAACATGAGAAGGAAGTCAATTTTGTAGCTTAGTGTACGAGTGTGCAGTTTAAAATAATAAAAATGTATCTATTACAGGATGGATATATTCCTATTCTTTTGCAATAAAAAACTATGCTTACTTTGGTCTGGAAAATGTACAGTTGAGGAACTAGTGTAAACAGAATGTAGCCAATACCTTATGTCGCAATCGCACTAACGGTGGATAGTGTTTTGGACCATATCCTTCTTTGGTCAGCCACCCCTCTGTGCTCAGGAAAACAATGCTAAGCAATAAAATTGCTGACCACTGCTCTGGTGTCATCATTGGTCTATACCTAAAAGAGAAAAGGGAATAAATATAAACCATTCAATCACTTATCTCAAACAGTTGTACAAATGTCAGATGTGAAGTTACTACCTATCTAATACATCAGCAACAATGTAAGTAGGTGCCGTGGAATAAAGAGGGTCAATAACAGACTGACTTTCATTTCTTAATTTCACATCAGGGTAACAATTGATGTATCAGTCCCTTAAATTGTTTCTGTTTTATGCAAATTACATTTTTAATTCTCTGTTCACTGCTGGAAATTATTATACCAATTGTATTGTGTTCATTTTAGTGATTGTGAATTACATTGAAGGTTAAATTTGTATTATTCCACAGTCGCTAATTTGCATAATTTATTCAACTGTGGGACTGAGATTATATGTTTCTATAGTCCCATATGTGTCAACTGTGGCTCAGTAGGTAGCATACTTGCCTCTGTCAGAAGGTTGTGGGTTCAAATCCCACTCCAGGGCCTTAAGCACAAAAATCTAGGCTGACACTCTAGTGCAGTGCTGAGGGAGTGCTGCACTGTCAGAGGGGCCGTCTTTCAGATGAGGCCCTGTCTGCCCTCTCAGATGGATGTATTTCAAAGAAGAGCAGGAGAGTTATCCCTGGTGTCCTGGCCACTATTTATCCCTCAATCAGCATAACAAAAACAGATTATCTGGTCATTATCACATTGCTGTTTGTGAGAGCTTGATGTGTGCATAATTGGCTGCTGTGTCTCCCACATTACAGCAGTGACTACACTCTAAAATTACTTAATTGTCTGTAAAGCGCTTTGAGATTTCTGGTGGTTGTGAAATGTGCTATATAAATGTAAGTCTTTTTAGTGCTGGAAATACACAGCAAAACAGTCTGCATCTGTGTGGTGAAAAGATTGGTATATGATGTTTTAGGTGTCCCACCATCAGTGCTCAACTTCAAAGGCATTTCAATCATTTTTCATACAGCAGTTTAAATTTCCAGCTCCATGATTTACTGGGGCTATAGATATTTTAAAAATTGAAAATTCAATGACTCAGCACCAGTGTCTGAAATATTAAGATATAGATTTAAGCTAAAATCACTCTCAAACTATTCATCTTCACTGCACAGGCAGTAATCTGGAATGAAATCAGACGGGTTCTATAACGGGCGAGCAACCCATTCCACCAGATTACTGCTCATGTGGTGAAACAAAATATTTACCTCTTAGTGCATGAAGAATTTTAGTTCAAATCCTCATCTGAATATTCCAGACATCCATACGTTAAGGTGCTGAGCCTCTGGAAATTCAAATTTTTAATCCCTGCAGCTGCAAGGTTGATAATCTGGTGGTGTGGATTGCCCACCCATTATAGAGCACATCCGATTTTCATTTTAGTTTACCACCTATGCAGTAAAGATATACATTCACTTATGAATTCCCAATCTCAGAGGAGGCAAAGGGTGGAAACAATACATTTCTCCACAGGAACTGAAAATAAGAAGCCAGGTTTTTTACATTCAGGAGGAGAAAAAATAATGTACAGTCGGTTAAGATGAAATGTTGGCTTCATTGCTTCACTAACAGGGAGAAAATCCCTTATTCGGTTTCTACATTCAACAAGTCAAGAATTCCATGAAATGTTGGCAAAGCTAACTTGTCTGCAGCACAAATATTTATAGCCCTAATGAGTCACAACTGGATATAAAATGACCTGTCAAAAATTATTAAAACTTAAGAGTTTTCAGGTGTACCCTTCCATAATTCCCACCTTCAGTCTTCTCTTAAATAATGTACAAACTGGCAACAAACAACTCTGCAGTAGATCAAAACATTGAGGTAGATTTTTCAACTTGCCCTCAAGGCATAAAACTGGCATCGCGGATCAGCTGCCCGTAATAGAAAACCACTCGAAAACAGTGGAAATGAAAATCGGGCCATTCCTATAATGGACTATAATAGAACCACGATGCCAGTTTAATGCCCGGGTGGAAATTTATCCCAGTGTCTTCTCTTCTGCCACTTGCTTTTGAAAAGAGCTCCGACTGATTTGAAAAGAACTCAGTCTTGATCCCGGCCCTACTGTGTGCAAGTCTACAACAAATTCTAACCTACAATTCAATAACAAATTGTCAATCTCACAGATAACTAAAATGAGAACTGAAGTGTCACTGTGGTTCTGTGGTTGGGATTAAGGTGAATTGTTGGAGCAGAAATATAGCCTCCATTTTTAGGGTGCTACACCTGTTATTTTCAGGAGTTCTGATAATATCACAATACTTACGTGTTCCATTCTCTAGCATTAATGATCCTCACTTCAATGAGCACATAAATATACACCCAACAGATAAAGACATAACTACTTTTTCAGAGTGGTGAGTGAGGCCTTCTCACAGAATGTTATGGGAAATATTAAAGTGGTATCAGTGTTTTGATCACATTTTGGAAAAAAAAGTGACATTTTGTACCACAGTAGTGGTATAAACAAAAATATTTCAGAACATATTTCATATATGATGAGTCTGTGTGAGCCCAAAATATCCCAATTGGACCAAAACTTCTTAAGCCGATCAAGTTCCTGGAAGTGTAGCAGACCAGACACTCCTGATCTCTGCTCCTGACCTTCGCTTTTGACCTCTACTCCGTCCTGACTACAACAGAGTGCCTATGATCAGGTCAAAGTCAATTTATTTGAATGAGTTCCGCAAGCACCAGTGTCAATGTGCAATGGGCAGAAGCGCAAAATGGGAAATAAATCCGATAGTGTGTAAAACTGTCAAAAAAAAGTTGACCATGGTCCCTTTAGGGAAACAGCTGATCACACATCATCAAATGAGGTCATCGGACCAGTGTCCTGTTAACTGACCGGGAACTTCGCAGGGCCGACTTAACAAGCCCCATCAACGGAAGATTGTTGTGAGAGGGCGGGCTGGAGCCAGGAGCACCTTACCCACACGGCACCAATGTTGGCTGTCCCAGACTCACACCCATTGGCGATATCGCAGCCTAAGTTTCCACATCCATATTTTGCACTCAATTTTCCTATAGTGACATCATGATTTAATGCAAAATACTTTTGCTTCGCAACTTATACATTCTCCTCGCGTAAGTGTGTTTGTGGTGGGAATCAGTTAATATTGACTGGGGACCCAATACTTACAAAATGTGAAACCCTCTGGCCTGGATCATTTGGTCAATTCTTTGAACCCACAACCTTCTGACTCTGAGGCAATTTGGCAGCGATTTTCACCGGGTAGGCAGGTTGAGGGCAGGGGGTCTTCAAGGTGGGTGGGAAAACAGGGAGGCCGGGTTTCCCATAGGCCTTGCCAATTTTACCAGCAATTACTAATTTAAATCTCAGGCCTTGGATTCCTGCCCACAACCAGCCAGCTTGAGAGGCTGGCTGCCTGCGGGCGGGTCGATCCCAGACGGCTAAGCCGGTCCAAGGTCCGGCATTGCCGATGGGGTGCCCAGCGATCGGGGGCTCTGGGATCGCCAGAGAGGGGGTCGCCATCACTGGAGGGGGGGGTTCAGCAATCAGGGAGTCAGCGATCAGGGGCTTGGCTCCCTATGTGGGGGCACAGAACAGGCTTGTGGCCGGTCACTGCAGCATCGGTGGGGTGGGCACGGTCGGGTTCCTGGATCCAGGGGGTAGGTATAAAGACCCTGGATGCGGCATTTTCCACCATGGTTTGACTGCCGAGTTTCACAACCTGGGTGAAACCCATCCCCAGGCAGTTGAATTTAAAATGGAGGGGAAAATAGAGGCTTGCAGCCTCATTACAATATTTAAATTAAGGTAGCAACCCCGGGAGCAGGTTGGCTGGCTACCCCCAGGAAAATAAGAAGTGGGGGGATTAGAGGTGGGATCAGGTCGAAAAATCACACTTTGACAATTTTACTGCCCCCACGATCCAAACCCACCCATTTTTTTAGGGGAAAATTCCAGCCCAAGTGTTTTCAATTGAGCCAAGCTGACATTTTTAATTATTCCTTCTTTACTGATGAAAAAGATAAACTTACATTTTTTCTTAGCTCAATCAAACTTACTGTTGAAATGGAAACAGTTGAGTAGGATGTCCCTCTCTGCTAGATTATTCAGGTGATGCCTATTTGCTGGGAGCAGCCTGGAACTAGTCTATTGCAGTGGAGGACATATCCATCTATGACCTGAGGGCCACTCAGGAGCCACCCGATAGTAGGAAACTGTGCTACAAACTGGGAATACAAGTATCTCAGCGTACAGCATGACTCTCAGAGTTGAGGAATTCCTGAGTGGTACTAAAGCCAGTTTAAAGTGGTGTGCCTTGTGATGGCGCCCTGCCAGAATACTTGGCTTGAATCTTCCCAGCCCTGCGAGTGTGGGTTTGGAGACGGGCCTGCTGGCAATGGCTTTGATTGACAGTGGATCGGGATTCCGCTCGGAACCCGCCTCCGTGTGTTTCTTAGCTGTCAGATGTGCGTTCGGATCGCAGACCCGACAGCAAGCAGCGGGGCAGGTAATTATCATTAAACGGTACTTACATGCTAGTTAAGAGGCTTAAAAGCAGGCACTTACAATTTTACCAAGTTTTTACCGAGTTTGCCGCCCCTCGGGTTTTACGCCAGGTCGGCTTCTCAGTGACTTTATTGCTTTGGTTAGTTGACAGCAGCACAGATGTTCACTTTCCAATGTCAGAAGTTGAAGTCTTCAGGTTTTGGAAGGGTATTTGAGCTGTATACACTTTGGAACTCTCCATTCACGGTCACCTCCTTGGAACAACCTCTCTCTCCATTGACCGGGCGTTTCTGTCATCTCAACCTCACCTGCCATCTATTCCAGTAGATTGGTGTCCTTCAAGAAATCTCACCTTAGTTCTTAGAATCCCACTACGATCAGCCCCAACACCAACATCAACATCACTAAACACACCAGCATCACTACCAACAACACTAAGCTTCTCCACAATCACCTGATGCCCGGATTCTTTGTTTAATTTTGGCGGGCTTGGTTATTTCTTTGTCATATTTTGGCACGCTCATTAAATGTTAACCCTGTCTCGGATGTGGCGATCTTCTAAATCTGTTCCTTGATGGAAATATTAGCTTTGGTATTTGCAGTGTCTGTCTGTCTTGGGGTTTTCATGTGGGCTGGATGTGCCATTGTTATTATGTATGGGCTGGAATGGTTTTCCAGGTCAGGATGATGGTTAGCTGTCTCTGGGTTAATTGTTGCTATGTTAATGTCTCCTGGGAAGAAGGGTTTTCGAGTATCCACAATTCTCCAGACAATTTGCTTTAGTTTCAATACCCCAGACAGCTTCAATACTCAAAATGGGCTTCTTTGAAGGATAGTTCCTTTAGTTCTTAGCCCTGCTCACACAAACTCAATCTGCTTTGTAAAATCCCAAATTCGATTAAAGTTCTTCCATGTGCACTTTAGGATCTCAAAATTTCTGGTAGATAGTTCCAAATTAAATTTCCTTTCCAATGAGTCCAAACACTGGGGGGTGTGCTCCCACGAATTTTGCAACCCTTCAATACCATACAGTGCATTTCTCTACTGAGCCATCATGAAAGCATAAATAACAAGTTTAATTCAATACCAATGAAACCACATATTCATACTAATTGCAGAAACATCAACATAATTATGGAATAAACCTTTAATACCCTAATTGAAGTCAGTTAATTATGTGTATTTTTTAAATGCAGGTTGAACCTCTCTTATCTGGGACTCCCTTATCCGGCACCACCTCTCATCTAGGACCATTTCTGGCTGCCGGGCAGCGCATGCGCAGAACCCGACCGTCAAAATCCTACTCACCAATATAATCTTTCTCCTCAATCGGCTGCCTTCTCTTCATTGCCCTGCTGGAACTCCTGATGCCCCAGTCCTCGGGCCGGCTGCTCCTCCCCACAGCGCTCCCTCCGGGGGGGGGGTCGAGCCGACTCTTTTGGGCCCGCCAACTCTTCGGGGCCTGCCAACTCTTCGGGGGCCACCGGCTCTTCTGGGCCCACCGGGGCCCGCCGACTCTTCCGAGGCCTGCCGGCTCTTCGGGGTCCGCCAGCTCTTCGGGGCCTGATTGGTTCACTGACGGGCGGGTCTTGAAAGAGTCGGCGGGTCCCGGAAGACAGCACACACACACTTACCCCAGCAACAGCACTTAAAGATGCAGTCCACCCAAACACGTGACCTCC
The DNA here is from genome assembly GCF_044704955.1 of Pristiophorus japonicus. Taxonomy (NCBI): domain Eukaryota; kingdom Metazoa; phylum Chordata; class Chondrichthyes; family Pristiophoridae; genus Pristiophorus; species Pristiophorus japonicus. The sequence continues at coordinate 300,799,586 of NC_091978.1, forward strand.
CCTCATCCGGCAAAATCCCTTGTTCGGGACAGGCCAGTTCCCCAGGGTGCTGGATAAGGGAGGTTCAACTTGTTCTGTTGAATATTTATTTACAGTAACAATCACTCTAGATGTTTATCTGTAATTAATTCTCTATCGCAAACACTATCAAAAGAAATATGTAATCACACTAAAATGAATCCTAAACCATAAGAACATAAGAACATAAGAATTAGGAACAGGAGTAGGCCATCTAGCCCCTCGAGCCTGCTCCGCCATTCAATAAGATCATGGCTGATCTGGTCGTGGACTCAGCTCCACTTACCCGCCCTCTACTCGTAACCCTTAATTCCCTTATTGCTTAAAAATCTATCTCTCTTTGACTTGAAACATTCAATGAGCCAGCCTCAACTGCTTCCTTGGGCAGAGAATTCCACAGATTCACAACCCTCTGGGAGAAGAAATTCCTTCTCAACTCGGTTTTAAATTGGCTCCTCCGTATTTTGAGGCTGTGCCCCCTAGTTCTAGTCTCCCCCACCAATGGAAACAACCTCTCTGCCTCTATCTTGTCTATCCCTTTCATGATTTTAAATGTTTCTATAAGATCACCCCTCATCCTTCTGAACTCCAAGGAGTAAAGACCCAGTCTACTCAATCTATCATCATAAGGTAACCCCCTCATTTCTCGAATCAGCCTAGTGAATCGCCTTCCAAAGCTAGTATATCCTTCCTTAAGTAAGGTGACCAAAACTGCACGCAGTACTCCAGGTGCGGCCTTACCAATACCTTATACAGTTGCAGCAACACCTCCCTGCTTTTGTACTCCATCCCTTTCGCAATGAAGGCCAACATTCCATTTGCCTTCCTGATTACCTGCTGCACCTGCAAACTAACCTTTTGGGATTCATGCACAAGGACCCCCAGGTCCCTCTGCACCACAGCATGTTGTAATTTCTCCCCATTCAAATAATATTCCCTTTTACTGTTTTTTTTTCCCCCAAGGTGGATGACCTCACACTTTCCGACATTGTATTCCATCTGCCAAACCTAAACCACATGATGTTCTTCCTGCTGAAGAACAGATTATAGTCAACTGTGTTGTGAAATGGCTTCAGGTATGAAAGGAGAATATTCACTGTGTAACAGAGCTCCCCCTAATGAATTACTGCTCCACCTAATGGACTACTGTGGTAATGCAACTACTGATGTAACTTTTAAAGGATCATGTGGCAAAGTCACATGATGACAGTTTTCTCTGAGAGTCATTTTGTGTAGTGTGTTTGTTAGTGATGTCATAAGAATATCTCACATTGGTGACAAGGATAGTATTTCTGGATTCTCTTGCTGAAATTTTTGTTGGTGGATGTTCCTGCCAAACAACATTTCATTTCCACTGTTTTTGAGTGGTTTTGCAGAACAGCTAAAAATCCAAGGTAAATTACAAGCACACTTGGCTGAACTGTCGAAGTTGCCAGAGTCCAAACAGCTGGGCCTATGGGAATAATGGGGTGCTTGGGTGAGTTTCATCATGACCAAGAGACTTTTGGAGCATATGTGGAGTGGCTAGAAATGTTTTTCACTACAAATAGTATCGTCGAAGTCCCCAACGATGAAAACTGCGGTTTCAAAAGAAAATGGGCTATTTTCTTGACTGAAGCAGGTCCCGAGGTGCTTGACACCTTGAAAAATGTGCTTATTCCGTCAAGCCAAAGGACATGTCACTGACTGAGATTCTCAGCACTACAGCCCTGAACCCTTGGAAATTGCTGAAAGTTATCGTTTTAGAATACGAGATCAATTAATTGACGAGGGTATCAGTGAGTACATTGTAGCTTTAAAAAAGCTATTCATTCACTGTCATTTTGGAAACTTTCAGGACCGAGCACTACATGACCGCTTTGTTTGTCGGGTGAAAAATGAAGAAATCAGAAGGAAGTGTGTTTCTGAGAGAGCTCTGTAAAGATATCACACACTGGACCACCTATAATTTGCTTTACTGAAAGTTGTGACATATGCAGCTATATTTTTGTTGTTAACAAATAAAAACTACTAGTATTGTGCGCCATTTATTCCTAGATTATTTACCTTCAGAACTCAAAAGAAGCAACTGTTTAAATGAATTTGGGATAATGAACAGCGCTATGTACCAAAATTCTGAGAAATGCATAATAATTTTAAAAATAAATATAAGTGATATTATGAACTTGTATTTAATTGGTGGGTAGCTAGTGTTGGTCTTATTAATCGACTACAACCTAATAACCAATTTTATAAACTAAGGAGACTGGTGTCAGACATGCAGACTCACCTTCAGTGCATTATCCCAACATTGGAGAAAGTAAACATCCTCTTTCCAACAGAAAATGATAAACTATACATGTATCTAGATTACAACTGCACAACTGGATGCACTTCTTGTCTGTGCCACTGTTGTCAAAATTTATGATGTATTTCTCAGAATATTTTTTCTATTATAAATTTTTACATCCACGTTTATTGTAGGTTTTGCCAATGTAAACTCGATTTTTCTTTAAGAAGTTGAATTTTAAAAGCAAACAAAGTCTCTGAGAATAAAACAGATATGAAGGCAGGACAGAAGGGCGAGGGCGAAGAGTGGGAGCAAGGAGGGAGAGAGAGAGAGTAAGGTTACAAGAGGGGGTTTGCGAGACAGAGAGCTGGTTGGAAGACAGGTTGATAGAAAAAGAGCATGAGAGACAGAAGATGAAAGAGAGTGAGCTGGTTGACAAAAAGAGGGGTTGAGAGTGAGTGAGCTAATGAGAGGGAGGGTTGAAAGGCAGAAAGGGGTAGAGAATGGGTTTAAGAGAGAATGTAGAGAGAGATTAACAGATAAATAGTTGAGATTGTAGTTTGAGACAGAGCAAGTGAATTGAGAGAGCGAGAAATGGGGTTGAGAGAGAGGGGGTTGAGACAAGGGTTGAGAGGGAGGTTGAGAGAAAGAAAAAATTACAGCATGATGAGTTTACACAGAGGGGAAAAAAATTGTAAGTGCCGACGGAATTGCCAGTGTAACCGAAAATTTGAGTTAACGGCTGCCGAAAATGGCCAGGCATTACCGCTGAAAAATTGGCTCTGTGGGTCGGCGATGTGGAGCGCAACACTAACTTACTGTGCAATGCCCTCCTGGTAGTGTTAATGGAAGCCTCCATCCCGAAGTTCCCATGCACAGTTGGCACGTCTGCTTCTTACAGCCTCTTGGAACCAAGCTGTGGAGTTCGTAAGGCATTGTGGCCAATAAAGGGGATATGAATTAAAGGGGCAATGCATTCAAAACTAATACAAATTAAAATCAAGTGAAAAAGTGCTTTTTTTCAGTCCTTACTGACTTTCAAAAAAAAATTAATAATAATTTCAAAATGACACTCTTCATCTCCTTAGTGTTGAATTTTCTTCCACACTTCAAAAAATGGGAAAAGGAGCACACAGGGTCTCGCACACAGCACTCCGGCTTTGTGCAGAGGGTCAACACAGCAAGAGAGGTCCTGTACCCACAGGGGCCAAGAAGCTGTCACTGCCAGCAGTATCGCCCCTGACTCCAGTGCCCAAAGAAGCTTCATGATCTCAGACCACTATTCAAGGTCAGTAAATGCATCTTCAAAAGCCATCTCCTATCAACAGAATCACTAGCCTCACATTCTGCTCAATGCACAATTCCCCCAGCAATCACTCAACTACCAACAATCTGCACCAATCACGAGGCATATCTCCCATTCCTAGCCTCATCCCACCTCCTTGGAGGAGATGGTGCAGGGCATTCTTAGCAGGGGCATAGCTGAGCCCTTGGCCAGCGGTGGGACTGAAAGGCCACAAAATGCGGGTAACCTCATACGTTATCCTCTTTGTCGCATACACCCCTTGCATCCTGCCCTCCCCTCACCACAACTGCACCCTTGCGGCTTCCTCGTTTCACACACACGAGATAGGGACCAAAATTGCCCCCAGACCAGAAAGTAAGTGCATTCACCAATACCTTAGGTCTGTCCTGTCCCTATCCATAGTGGGTGGGGGGGGGGTGGAGATTGGACCGATATTCACCTCTTTTGTGTTTATTTCCGGTCGGGGCGGTGTTGAGGGGTGGAAGTGCCATTGGAGCAGGGCGGTCATCCCTCTCGGTCATCATGGCAATGCTGATAATGTCAGTGAATCGCTGATGTGTCACAACGTCCCTTCCCTTCAGTTAAAGAGCGGGCCGCTGCAAACTCTGCATGGGATTTAGTTAGATCCACTGGACACCAGGGAGGGTTTCAGCTGGGCCAGCGGCCCGGTACCCAAGAGGGGATGCTGGACTGCCTGTTGGTGGACCCACTGGTCCTGATGTGGGCAAAGCCAGGGATATCGTTAACAGGAGGAGGAGGAAGGGGTCAGGGCCAAGGGTCGGGGGGGGATTGGGGAAGAAAGGCATTGGGAAATGTGGCCGCAGGGAGAATTGTGGGAGGGTGCAGGGTCTGTTCACTGCTGTTTATACTATTGTTGATGTTGTTGTTGTTGCTGCTGTTTGTTGTTTATAATGTTTTCTGTTGTCAAAATTTGTATTCATAAAAATTTTTATTTTATTACATTGATAACGTTTAAAAAAATTACTACTTTTATATAAAATTTTATTAAACTAAACCATTATTGTGCTGTGTCTCACTCACTTCTGGGAAGTGGAAAATATATCCCACTTGACAACTTTTAGGAAAGACAACTTTAAATGTGTGATTGACGGTGTCCCTGGAAAACTCATACCTTATCTTGGATGACCTCGACCCAACTGACTGGGGTTTTCTTGAGTCTCGTGAACATCACGTAACTGGGTAAGCCACTCACAATGCAACAGCTCGACCAACCGGTGAGCATTCTCACAGGTACATACATTATAGTTGTGATACCTGCTACAGTTGAATAGCTCATGACCACACTGTCAAGCCACGTGAAGAATGGTTACTTGGATGTACACCGAGTGAGTGACTCCCTTCTCACCCTCTCCCACCTCAGGTCTCCTTGTACACCCAGTGACTGACCCCCCTTCTCCCCCCCTACCCCCTGCCCCCGCCCCCGCACCCTCAGGTCATTATGTACCCAGTGACTTGGATAAGGCCCCATTGCGTGGACACAACCCCTCCCCCCTCTGTGTGAGACAGTGAGCCCCTTCCTCTCTGTAATCCTGTACTGGGAGTTAATTCAGTGTCTGGTGTGTGTCTGAGACAATGAGGCTCTTTGAATACCCCTTAGAATATAAGAACTTTTTTATTACACAATCCAAATGATTTGCAAGGCTTTTAGTGGTCACAATCTTTCATAGACTTCCTGAAACAATGTTTGCGCTTTGGTGAGGTGACGTTCCAGTCTGTCACAGAGTCGAAGTGTCAATCAGCTAACACAGAACCAATTTAGAGCAGAAACTCAGCATATATGTCAGCCCAAAGCCTACTGAACAAAAGGTTCTCCCAATTCTCCCAATCACATTCAAGTGATATAATAGTAGTGGTGGTCATCTTGTCGGAATCTCACATATCTGTTAATATGTACAGCACATTTCATTACATTTGCATCAAAAATGTTTTTTCTTCATTAGCCACGATCTTCTGAGCCACTGAGAAGCTGCAAGCAAAATGGAGGGAGTTCTAACGCTGGGCCCAAGTCAGGTAAGCACTCCAGAAATGGGCGGCATCCAGCGCAGCATTAATGGGCAGTACCAGGCCTTAAAAAACAGATTTTAATGGAACTTAGGGCTGGAAGGAATTTTCCGACTTGTTTGGATCTCCAAAGTGGGCGAGCGATTTGCAGCAATGCCAACGGTAATGGAAGGCCCAAATTACCGTCAACGCTAATCGAGAGCAGAAACGGGCGGTAACGAGCGGTAATTTACATTTTTTATGAAAACAGGCAGTAACTGGGCGATAACTGGATGGTAAATGGGCAATTTGAGAGCAAATTCTAGCCCAAAGTTTCAGAATAAAGGGCCGCCCATTTAAAATTGAGATGAGGAGGAATTTCTTCTCTGAGGATTGTAAATCTATGGCATTCTCTGCCCCAGAGAGGATCTTTGAATATATTTAAGGCGGAGATAGACAGATTGTTGAGCTATAAGGGAATAAAGGGTTATGGAGAGTGGAGCTAAGACCATGATCAGATCAGCCATGATCTTATTAAATGATGGAGCAGGTTCTAGGGGCCAGGTGGCCTAATCCTGCTCCTATTTCTTATGTTCTTATGTTCCTCATCCTTTTGCGAGCAAATGCTGTAAATCTGAAATGCCAGCATAAAATGCTGCAAATACTCAGCAGCTCAGGCAGCATTTGACCTGATACATGAACTCTGTTTCCCTCTCCACGGATGCTGCCTGACCTGCTGAGTATTTGCATAATTTTCTGTTTTCTCAGAGGCATTTCTTTGCCATCGAGGCTTTGAAAGCATCCAAAGCACTCTAGGCACACATAAAAAAACTTTTAGCATCTATTATAGCAAGTCACACCTTCAATAAAATCAAAAAAAGTCCAAAAGCTTAAATGCAAACTTACCTGAAAAATGTGTGTCCCTCTAAGAGGTGCTGACAGCGCCTATGTCAATCTCTTTACACGCTGGGTTTCGCTGGCGTGGCTATGACCCAGTGCTGAAGTTGGGTGGAAGATGGCCGCAGTGTGTTAAGTTGATGTTGCACACCGATTGACGTCATCAATCCGCTTTTTTTTGCAGGGCGCGAATACTTACCGGCAGCACCGCGGAGAGGAACAAAATGGAGGACAATGCGGGACCTATCACCAGCTGGCTCTTTCACCATTTTCTGACGGTAATAGGTGGAGTTAAGCCCCTGAATGTTTCCCGCTAGAGAGTTTTCATTATAAATGTGAGCATAGAAATTTATAATGATAATAAAAAAAATGAAGGTTGGAACTTTAACTTTAAAATGGGATCTGAATTATATCTGCTTGGCTTCATCCAGTAAGTCCCTATCATCAAACTCCACTTCATCTGCAGGTTACACTTTTGGACTCCCCATGTGCAACACTTTTGGAAGCTGACTAGTTGTGGCCCAGATTGTCCTGCATAGGTGATTTTGGCGACGAAAGTTATTAGTTAGAACATTGTGCGCTCTGAAACTCCAGTGGCAAATTTATGCCAAATTCTACTGGTAAACTAACTTGAACAAGTCACACTAAGTATAGTGGCGAATCAAAATTCAATGGCCAACAAAGGGATTTAGTTTTATGGAAGAAAACTGATAACAGCCATTTAATTTTTCTTCATATGCACCTGATTTTTTTTTTATTGTGTATTAACAATTTATTTGAAGCAGAACCAGAATCTACAGGTTCATATTGGAAGTTGAATGAATTGATTGCCATGTTTACTTTTTTTATAGTTACTTTGGATTGCAATTTTCATTAAGCTATTATAACAATTACAGAAAAAAGTACAAGTCTGAATATTGGGGCTTGGTATTGCTGCCTTACATTTATTTAATTTTATTTTCATTGAGTAATTGCAAATTTCATTGGAGCTGTAAGGTCTTTTAAAATCAGTTTTTTTTTTAAAAAGCAAGCTTATACAGAACAGCCATTAAATGATGTTCTCTGAAGCTCGTTTTAGTTTGAATGCTAAAAGGGCTGATAAATGCACAGCAGTTGGTGAAATAACTCTCTTGTGTTTTATGAATGTTTATTTGTACCCGGAACACTACAATCTTGTTGCTTGAGCTTCAAGCATTTTGCTGAAACATTGTTTTGGTTAAGTGATTTTTGCTACTCCTGAAAAGAAAGCAATTTCTATAGGAGTTCAAATATATTTTCAGCATCATTTAAAAGTATGATTCAGTGAATCTATTATAAAGTAACTGGCCCAAAATTTGCCGTCAAAATAACGGCGATTTAAGTGCAAATGCCACAGCAACTTCAGGCGAGTGTAGAGGCATGATTAAATACAGAAATCGTAAAGTTGCTGTTGGAGATGCACCGCTCATCCCATAGCTTCACGAAAACGCATCTCACTGTCTGGCTCCCCATTCAAATGCATTGAGCGGCGTGATGTTCCTGTAGTTGTACTGTAGATACGATGGAAACTCGTCACAGAAAGTTAAGTCAATTGTAACTGTGCTTTTATAAATGTCGTGTTCTGGGTACAAATAAACAATCTTGTTGCTTGAATTTCAAGCATTTTGCTGAAACATTGTTCTTTACTATATCTTTGGCTAAGTTGCTGCAGTGCACGTGTTACGTGTTAATTATTGCCATTCAACTTTCTGGCACTGAAAATTAACTATTACAAGTGTGAAGTCTCATTCCTTCAGGTTTCAATTGTTGAACTTTAAAAAATGCTTTCAATTAAAATGTTTTACTTTGTCTTTTGTGTCCTTTTTCTCTCAATCCAATCTTTCTTTCCTTCTCTTTATTTCACTTTCTGAACATGATTGTTGTTGAATTCTAACTTTCACTTTCTTGTTCAGACTTTGCGCTGCTAATTTCCCAATATTTCAATCTGATTGGTTAAGCAAATCCACAGTTAGTTGTCCCCCAACCCCTCGAGGTCTGAGACAATGTAGAGGGCACTGCACACTTTCCATCTCGTATTTCCAGCAACTTGTTTTGCAAAGTATCGTCAACATTCAACGGGCAAGGGCAAATCTAACTATTACTGCGCACCGTTCATTGCTTTGCCGCAGGAAATTTTGGGCCAATATCACACTGCTGCTATGTCATTAGTTTTAAGTCTAAGTGAAAATGGCAAAAAAAACTGGTATAACTGCATGAAAATGGCATTGATTTCAATGGGAGAAACTATGTTAAATACCTTCACCAACCCCAGTGCTGGGTACAAATGGTAGGGCCCAAGGAACCCTGGATATTGGGCAACAAACCTCATTTCCATAAAAATGGCACTTCCGACCGAGATCCAGAAGCTAAGTGATGGAAATGCGGGCCGTTGCTAGCCCCTTGGGAGAGGATTGATTGATGGATGGGGAGAGGGGATTACAGGCCTCAGGGAGGGGGGAAATAATCAGTGGCTGGGAGATCGCGAGCCTTGGGGGAAGCAATCGAAGGTTAGGGTGGGTGGTGCCGTTAGCTGGCAGTGGCTCGCGGGACCAGGGCTTGGCTCGCGATATCGAGACTGGGGGAGGGAGATCAGGAAGCCGGGAGGTCGGTGCCGGGGGAGGAAGATTATGGTTCGAGGCTGCGGAGCCTCCCTTCAGCTGCTAGGTTTCCTGAGCCCTGGGAAACATGGCTCGCGGCCATTACATTTATTTGGCTGCCAAAATCTGAGGAAGGGAGCCTCATTTAAATATTATAGTCACTGACCCACCTCTCAGAAGAACATAAGAACATAAGAAATAGGAACAGGAGTAGGCCATCTGGCCCCTTGAGCCTGCTCCGCTATTTAATAAGATCATGGCTAATCTGATCCTGGGCTCAGCTCCACTTCCCTGCCCGCTCCCAATAACCCTTCACTCCCTTATCGCTCAAAAATTTGTCTAACTCCACCATAAATATATTCAATGACCCAGCCTCCACAGCTTTCTGGGGCAGAGAATTCAATAGATTTATGACCCTCTGTGAGAGAAGAAATTCCTCCTCCTCCAAGTTCTAAATGGACAACTCCTTATTCTGAAACTATGCCTCCGAGTTCTAGATTCCCCATGAGGGAAAACATCCTCTCTGCATCTACCTTGTCGAGCCCCTCAGTATCTTATATATGTTTCAATAAGATCACCTCTCATTCTTCTAAACTCTAATGAGTATAGGCCCAACCTGCTCAAACTTTCTTCAAAAGTCAACCCTTTCATCTCAGGAATCAACCTAGTGAACCGTCTCTGAACTGCCTCCAATGCAAGTATATTCCTCCTTAAATAAGGTGACCAAAACTGTACACAGTACTCCAGGTGTGGCCTCACCAATACCCTGTAGAGTTGTCGCAGGATTCCCCTGCTATTATACGCCATCCCCTTTGCAATGAAGGCCAACATTCCTTTTGCCTTCCTGATTACTTGCTGTACCTGCATACTAACTTTTTGTGTTTCATGCACAAGGACTCCCAGGTCTCTCTGTACTACAGCATTTTGTAATTTACCTCCATTTAAATAAAAATGTGCTTTTTTATTTTTCCTGCCAAAGTGCATGATCTCACACTTTCCCACATTATACTCCATCTGCCAAATTTGCAGATTTTTGTGTCCTCACAATTTGCTTTCCCACCCATCCTTGTATCATCAGGTAACCTTAGCTATATTACACTCGGTCCCTTCATCCAAGTCACTAATATAGATTGTAAATAGTTGAGGCCACAGCAACAATCCCAATGGCACCCCACAAGTTACCCATTTATCCCGACTTTCTGTTTTCTGTTAGTTAACAAATACTCTATCCAAGCTAATATATTACCCCCAACCCAGTGAGCTTTTATCTTGTGCAGTTGCCTTTTATGTGGCACCTTATCGAATGCCTTCTGGAAATCTAAATACACCACATCCACTGGTTCCCACTTATCCACCCTGCTTGTTACATCCTCAAAGAACTCCAGTCAATTTGTTGAACATAATTTCCCTTTCATAAAACCATGCTGGCTCTGCTTGACTGTATTATGTTTTTCCAAATGTCCTGCTACTGTTTCCTTAATAATGGACTCCAGCATTTTCCCAATAACAGATGTTAGGCTACTTGGTCTATAGTTTCCTGCTTTCTGTCTGCCTCCTTTTTTAAATAGGAGGGTTACATTTGCAGTTTTCCAATCTGCTGGGACCTCTCCAAAATCCAGTGAATTCTGGTAGATTGCAACCAATGCATCCACTATCTCTGCAGCTATTTTTTTTAAAGACCTTAGGATGCAAGCCATCCGGTCCAGGGAACTTATCCATCTTCAGTCCCATTATTTTGCCGCTTATTTTTTCTTTAGTGATAGTGATTGTTTTAAGTTCCTCCCTCCCTATAGCCCCTTGATTATCCATTATTGGGATGTTTTTAGTGTCTTCTACCATGAAAACCAATACAAAATATTTGTTCAAAGTCTCTAGTCATTTCCCTGTTCTCCATTATTAATTCCCCAGTCTCATCCTCTGAGGGACCAACGTTTACTCTCGCTACTCTCTTCCTTTTTATATACCTGTAGAAGCTTTTACTATCTGTTTTTGTTATTTCTTGCGAGCTTACTCTCATAATCTATCGTCCCTCTCCATTATTTTTTTAGTTGTCCTTGGCTTTTAAAAAAAAAATGTCCCAATCCTCTGGCCTTCTACTAATCTTGGCCATTTTGTATGCCATTGTTTTAAATTTGATACCATCCTTTACTTCCTTAGTTAGCCATGGATTGTTCTCCCTTCTCTTAAAGTCTGTTCTTCTCACTGGAATATATTTTTGTTGAGAGTTATGAAATATCTCCTTAAATGTCTGCCACTGCTCATCAACCATCTTACCCTTTAATCTATTTTCCCAGTCGACTTTAGCCAACTCTGCTTTCATACCTATTTAATCGCCTTTATTTAGAATCAGGACACTGGTTTGAGATCCAACTTTCTCACCGTCCAACTGAATTTGAAATTCAACCAGGCTATGATCACTTTTTTCTAGTGGATCCTTTACTATGCGATCATTTATTAATCCTGTCTCATTACACAGTACCAGTTCTAAGATATCCTGCTCCCTGTTTGGTTCCGCAACGTACTGCTCAAGGAAACTATCCTGGATGCACTCTAGGAACTCCTCCTCAAGGCTACCTTGGCCAATCTGAGTTGTCCAATCAACATGAAGATTAAAATCGCCCATGATTATTGCCATACCTTTCTTACAAGCCTCCATTATTTCTTGATTTATACTCCGTCTAACAGTGTAGCTACTGTTAGGGGGCCTATAGACTATGCTCACCAGTGACTTCTTTCCCTTATTATTTCTTATCTCCACCCAAACTGATTCAACATCTTGATCTTCTGAGCCAATATCGTTTCTCACTAACGCACTGATCTCATTCTTTATCAACAGAGCAACCCCACCTCCTTTTCCTTTCTGGCTATCCTTCTGAATTGTCAAATACCCTGAATATTTAGTTCCCAGCCTTGGTCACCCTGCAACCACGTCTCTGTAATGGCTATCAGCTCATACCCATTTATTTCTATCGGTGCCGTCAACTCATCTATCTTGTTATGAATGCTGCGTGCATTCAGATAAAGAGCTTTTAATTTTGTCCTTTTGCCATTTTTCCCAGCTTTGATCCCACTTTCTGATACACTCTCTTATTTTTATACATTCTGTCACATTCTGGTTATAATTTCCCCCACCACTACTGCCCTCTCCTTGTTCTTTGACTTTTTAAATTCCCGCTCACCTGAATCCCTCCCCCCGCCCCGCCCCACTATTTAGTTTAAAGCCTTCTCTACATCCCTAGTTATTCAATTCGCCAGGACACCAGTAACAGCTTGGTTCAAGTGAATCCCGTTCCAACGGAACAGCTCCCTCTTACCCCAATACTGGGGCCAGTGCCCCATGAATCGAAACCCATTTCTCCCACACCAATCTTTGAGCCATGTGTTCATCTTTCTGATCTTAGTTACCTTATGCAAATTTGCTCATGGCTCAGGTAGTAATCCAGAGATTATTACCTTTGTGGTTCTGCTTTTTAATTTAACCCCTAGGTGCTCATTATCCCTCAGCAGAATCTCTTTCTTTGTTCTACCTACGTCATTGGTACCTGAGGGAGCACTGCACTGTCGCAGGTGCGGTCTTTTGGATGAGACATTAAACCAAGAGCCCTGTCTGCTCTCTCAGGTGGACATAAAAGATCCCATGGCACTAATTCGAAGAAGAGCAGGGAAGTTATCCCCAGTATTCTGGCTAATATTTATCCCTCAATCAACATAACAAAAACAGATTATTTGATCATTATCTCCAGAGCGGTTTACTATGACGCCCGCAAACCCACCCCAGTTAAACCAAAAATGGATGCATTCGTGCCTGATTGGGTTCAGGTTTCCCATTTTTACCAAATTTAAACCCCCCCACCCTCTCCCGCCAACGTGAGGAGTTAAAACTCCCCCCATGAAGTCAGCACAAGTCCTGTAGTAAAAGCCAAAGAATAACGATAAAATGATGGCTATTAAAACAAGCTTTTCAGCAGTTTTAAGCAAAACAAAACATACAATTTAATTTTAGTAAAGGTTATACAGAAACACAGCATGAACAGAATACAATACATTACTAAACAGAATGCTATGACTGGTTTTATCCCAATTATGTCACTTGATGTCCTCCGAGATAAGATTAATCAACAGATGTGGCCAAGTCAGAGACAAAACTTGATTTTAATGATGAAAAGAAACTAGAAAACATGTGAGTGAGAAGAAAGGAAAATGAAAACCATACAATTAAAGCCAAAATGAAAGCCACGGGCATAATAGTGATGACTACACATTGGAAAAATAAATCTTAAATAAAAGTACAATCTGCCTGTGTGCTGACTAATGTGAGCCAAGAACCAGACAGATTACAATCCATGGCTGATTTCAACTAAGGCAACAGTAAAGGTATTACATAAAATACTGGAAACACTCAGTAGGTCAGACAGCATCTGTGGAGAGAGCAACAAAGGAAACGTTTCAGGCTGATGAAAAGTCAGTGATCTGAAATGTTAACTATGTTTCTCTCTCCACAGATGCTGCCTGACCTGCTGAGTATTTCCAGCATTTTCTGGTTTTATTTTAGATTGCCAATATCTGCAGTATTTTGCTTTTGGAGAAAAGGCACTATATTTGGCCTATGTGCCCTTGTGTTCGGATGGAGATTAATCAGCCAAGGTTCCCCCTGCTGATCTCTGTCCAATCTAAGTGTGCATGTGTGGATGTCAGATGAGAACAATTAAGGTCAGCTGTGATGTTTCCCTTTCTGGGATTACACAATGAGAATGATCATTAGAGAAAGGTACCAGAAGGCAGCTAGTGTCCATGGAACCATCCCAATGAGCCACTGCCTTAAGCAGAGGATGGAAGTAAAGAATAACAAAAGGGACTAATAGTAACAATGAGAAAACACAATAAAAAGATAAGTTTGAGTTAATCTAAACTGAATTAAATCTCTTTTTGATGCAACCACTAATTGCATCTCTCGCAGGACAGGATTTTTGTCTAGAAATGCAGCCTTGATCCTGGCCTCTCACTGCTGCAGACTACAGGCCCTAGCAGCAAACAAGTCTTTGGACCCCTCCACTATCATTACAATGTTGGACACCTAGGACAACAGATGTCCTTGTATGCAGCATTTTAAAGACAAACATGCAGTTGTACAGAGCCTTGGTGAGGCCACACCTGGAATATTGTGTTCAGTTTTGGTCTCCTAATCTGAGGAAGGACATTCTTGCTATTGAGGGAGTACAGCGAAGGTTCACCAGACTGATTCCCGGGATGGCAGGACTGACATATGAGGAGAGACTGGATCAACTGGGCTTGTATCCACTGGAGTTTAGAAGAATGAGACGGGATCTCATAGAAACATATAAAATTCTGACAGGATTGGACAGGTTAGAGGCAGAAAGAATGTTCCCGTTGCTGGGGAGTTCCAGAACCAGTGGTCACAGTCTAAGAATAAGGGGTAAGCCATTTAGGACCGAGATGAGGAGAAACTTCTTCACTCAGAGAGTGGTTAACCTGTGGAATTCTCTACTGCAGAAAGTTGTTGATATATTCAAAAGAGAGTTAGATATGGCCCTACAGCCAAAGGGATCAAGGGGTATGCAGAGAAAGCAGGAAAGGGGTACTGAGGTGAATGATCAGCCATGATCTTATTGAATGGCGGTGCAGGCTCGAAGGGCCGAATGGCCTGCTCCTGCACCTAATTTCTATGTGTCTATCATGAAAAATATGTCAGTGAATGTATTTCCCTAATTTGCATCTTGTTACAGTAAACCTCTCCATATATTGGTGGGCAATTGTACAAATTGCTCGGCCCCAGGAAGAGGACCCACAAAGCAAGACAGAAACGTGGCAGAACACATCCTCAAGCAGTTTTCCACCCCTACCCATCCCAGATGAAAAATCTGCTGATGGAATGGGCAGAAAATTCAGGCCTACATTTTTTTTCAGCAATTATTTCCCATAACAAGTAATTTTATGGATTGCTGTTTAATTTTTATGGCATAGTATGTAGTCATGAACCTGAAAGATGGCAACATTGGGCAATTAAATGTTTTAATATTCTTTACACCTGGATTAAACATTACACTCTCCTGAGCATGGCTAGGAGCAAGACAATGCTGTCAATACTCTGCATCAGTAATGGGGAACATTTTGTCTGTGCACGAAATATAGCAAAATCATAAATGCATTCTTTCTAAACATGTTTAAGATTTCACCATGTCCAACATATAGAGGAAATTGTCAGTGCATCTTAAGCCCAACCTTAAGCACTATTCCATTTAAAATAAATGAGTTAATGTCTCTGTTAAAATAAAAAACAAAGAATTTAATATGAACAGATTAAACATTCATACACTAATATTCCAAGATCTTAATTGCAGCATTGGTTACAGTTGACAAGATTAAAAACACAGTCTGTACAAAAACAAATAACATAAAGCCAAGATAATTTATTGATTGATTTTCTTAATGGCACAGAGAAATTAGTGCAAAACATTTAGTCGACATCTACAATAAGCATGATCTTGCTTTAAAGAAAGTACCACTGCAGGTATTACAAAACCTATATTCAATGTATAAGTCTGTCACATGCGACAACACACTTTACATCAATGCCATTCTAGTAGTCTTATTAACTGATCTAATTACTGCTGCTTTCTCAATTCCCTAGAGATTTCACGCACACAACAGCATCAGCTGTTGAATGTCTGCCCATTAAGGCTAACCTTTCTATCCTTTTAAATCAGCATGCATTAACCTTAAGCACTGTGGGTAGCAGGCAAGCCTTCACATGTTTACAATAAATCACATAACAGATTAGTGGACCAAAAAGAAAAAATATATTGTTAAATACTTGTTTTCCTTGGCAGAGGGGTCAACAACCAGGGGACATAGATTTAAAGTAATGTGGTAAGGTATAGAGGAGATATGAGGGAAAATGTTTTCACCCAGGGTGGAGGAGGTCTGGAACTCGCTGCCTGAAATGGTGGTAGAGGCAGAAAGCCACACCACATTTAAAAAATACTTGGATGTGCACTCGAAGTGCCGGTAACGTACAGGGCTACGGACCAAGAGCTGGATAGTGGGATTAGGCTAGATAGCTCTTGGTCGGCCGGCACAGACATGATGGGCTGAATTGGCCTCCTTCCATGCTGTAAATTTCTAAGCTTCTATGAGATACCCATAAATTAGATGAACAAACTAGTCTATTGTACATTTGCAGATCTATTTATATTACATTTGTAGAATTGAAAACACTGCTTTTACAATATTATCTGTATCATTGAAAAACACATTAAATATCCTGCAATTTTAAAATCTATATTTAACAAATAAAGGAGAAAACACTTATTTTAAACCAGACAAGAAATGGTTCACAACAGATGTCATCAACATGGATTTATTACTGGCAAACCATTTCCTGGTAATCAATTGCAGATCACTTCTTGATAAAGCGATAATAAGTTTTGGATAATCAACCTCTTGGGTGAATATCATCATGCATCAAGTACATGGGAGTTGGCCTACACTCTGAAGTAGCTAGTGGCATTTAAAAACTGAGCAGAAAGAAGCATTTTCCACATATAACTGAAACCGTGTGCATTATAAAGCCTATCTCAAGGAATGATATTTCAGGGCTATTTCTCCTCAGATGGTTGTTATAAAGTGCTTGAACTTTCCACTCATCATTTTTACAATATCATGTGATCCTTTAAATTAGGTACTATCTTGGGGGCGTTCTCTGATATGGATTATTGATTACAATATATACTATTTAAATTTCATTTGAGCTACCCATTATTCTATGAAATGGTAATCCCAACTGGTTTAACAGATGTCACTGTATCCTATTTATTTGCAGTATTACTGAGCAATAGTGGACACCAAGTCATATCAGCAGAAATTATTCTCAATTGTATCAAAAGGCATAAACTTTAGCCTGTGCTTAACTATTGATGTATTTCAGGGGAAATAGTGGAGGCAGCTTCCAGCATAGCACACTATTGAATATTCATCATAAATAATAACACTTTAATTTTGGAGGATAATTCACCCATGATTTGTTACTGCAGAAGCCGGTGCTCTTTTCATTTTCTGTGCCTGTTGCTAACTTTTTACATTTTGAATTTAAATCCAACAATATAATAAAATGAATTAAATTCTAATACTATAAAATAAGCTATTGCTTCACGAGTTACAAAAGTGACCTTGAATGTGCAGCAATGCCTTTAGCCTTCTGCCTCTGGCACTGTAACATTATTAATCACTTTGTGAAGCCCTCGGGTCAACAGTGTAGTGCTACAGTCCTTCACTGCAGTCAGTATATTTACACATTGCACAGGTCAGTGACTTTCCTGAAAGAGACAATATCATCATTTTCAGGGAAAAAAATGGTCTTTTCCTGTCACATGAAGAGATCGCACATATTATCAGTAAAATTCACTCCTTCCCTCATGCAATTTGACAAGCTCAGTGACCATAATGGAGACATAAAGTTGTCAGTAGCAAAAAATAGGAATGGTAACCCAATACAAACCCAAATGGGAATGATCAAAATATTAAGCAAATTAACAGATATGTTTCTGGCAAAGCTCTACACCTCAAACATTAACCTATATTTTTCTCGAGTTGCTGATGAAGTTTTTGTGTATTTCCAACATTTTCTGTTTTGCTTCAATTTTCAACGGTTGCATTTTTTTATTTTTATGATATGTGGCTGGAAATACATTCCAACTCAGCTTTTATTCTCTTTATTAAATTCTTTGTAAAAATGAAATTAAGACAGTCCCAAAAAAGCAACCATGAATGCTATTTTAGAAAAGCTATTCATACTCGTGAGATACCTACTGTACTATAATTATATGACTAGATTTCCACTTAAATCACATCTTAATCCATAAGCGAGTGGTAAAGATTATTGCAATTTATTTTTGATGGTCAAATATTGCCATTTGTTTTAAATGTTTCAACTGATCTGAATAGAACAAGAGGAATCGCAGATTATAAGTAATGTACTGAATAGAACAAGAGGAATCGCAGATTATAAGTAATGTAAGGAACGCGATGGCCCTGTCATTAAAACCAAACTGGGTTGCCACTTCTACCTCTGAACCTTTTACATAAAAACATATTTTTGGCAGGTTTTCTTTTTTTGAGGCAATTCATAATTCACACTTGAGATTTCAAATTATTTTCCTTTCTTTTCAGCATTGAGAAGGGACCGTTCTCGCCATTAAATCCTGGTCCACTATTCCAGCACCACCAAACATCTGCTTCCCTTCCCACGGCATCTTCCCATGCACGTGCAGGAGATGCAACACTAACAATTACCATTTTACCTCCTCCCTTCCCACCGTCCAGGGACCCAACCACTCCTTTTAGGTGAAACAGTGATTTACTTGTACTTCTTTCAATTTAGTATATTGTATTCACTGCTCACAATGCAGTCTCCTCTACATCGGGGAGACCAAAGGCAGATTGTGCGACTGTTTTGCAGAACACCTCTGTTCAGTCTGCAATTGTGACCCCGAGTTTCTGGTTGTTTGGCATTTTAATTCTCTGGCCCACTCCCACTCTGACCTCTTTGTCCTCGGCCTCCTATACTGTTCCCATGAAGATCAATGCAAGCTGGGAAGGACCAGCACCTCATCTTTCTATTAGGCACTTTGCAACATCAAGTTCAAGAATTTCAGATCATAACCACCACTCCCATATTTTCAGACAGCAGGTGCTTGTAATGGTTCTGCTGTTGCCATTTACAGCTCCTCTTGACCCATCTTTCACTTCTTTACTTGTCCTATTACCACTTCCTTTTGCCTTGCACCATCATCCCTTTTGTCATTTAATCTCTCATGCCTTCCATTCTATCAGACCTTCCCTTTTGTTCTTTGCTCCTCTCCCCCAGTTTTCCTGCCTCTGCACTTGCTTAAAACCTGTTACATCTGTAACATTTTCCAATTCTAACGATATGTAACAGACCTGAAACGTTAACTCTGTTTCTCTCTCCACAGATGGTGCCTGGCCTGCTGAGTATTTCCAGTACGTTCTGCTTATATTTAAAGTTATTTAAGTTGCGTTATAAATTCACATATAATCAGGTGAGTTATTTGAAAGGTCTAAAACTACGCACAAAATATTAATCTGTGACACACCAGACAATTCAAACTGCGTGTGATAACTGACTTAACGGATATGAGGACTGAAATTCCCTTTCAACCCCAGTAAATCTTCAAAACAATTAATGTAACTTCACCATCGATGGGTAATCGGCAGTATGAAAAAATCACAACCTGCAGTACGACCCTCCAAAACCACTACCACACACAGACATACTCACACCATCACATCGCACGGTGATGGCGCTCTGCACGTAAATTAGATTCTGAACATTGTTGGAATTTGAAGCTTTAGATATCTTTTGCAAAAATCGTCGATTCCTAGTCAACTACCGAATATGGGAGTTCACTATTTCAGAGACACAAATGGTTTGTGGCCGACAATAAAGGCGTGTTGCGCATGTTCGGTTAGTTGGGAGCATATCGCTTTTTTATCGCTGTCCATAACAAACAATTCTGATTCCCAAATGTAAAACTCTTTAAATACTGAGCACTAAAAGTAGCCATCATTATAGCATATCTTTGGCACAAACTTCGATATGTAGCTTTTAACATTTCATATGAATAACTTCAAAAAATTAACTTTATCATTATTATCTAATTATTGCAATTTTAAAAATAACTTTGAAGCTTTATATTGCTACGGTACTTAATGTGTTATCAAAAATGTAGAAAAGGATCGGAACATCCCCAGGCAACCACCTCTAACCGGGGGATAGTAACCGCCAGAGGGATTACCGGCGGGAGTTATGGTAAATCTCATCACAGGAGATTGAAAGTCTGACACTTTGTAGGCTTTAATATATTCTCGCCAAAGCTCGGGTCACTGCATAAAAAGCTCAACTGATTCACATGTAAATTCAGGCTGAACTTCATCCCACAGCCAGGCTCCCCACAGCTGCCAAACGCTGTCCTGCATCAGCCCACTGCCAACTGTTTGCATTTGCAACCGCTTACAAAGCCGTGCAAGTTAAGACTTCTCTATTTTTTTTAAACAGAGCAGAGAGGGGGGGGGGGGGGGGGGAGGGGAATCGGAATTGCCTTGAATCTTTACAATTCTGAAATATTTTAAGAAGTGTTTTTGACTCTGGGACACCTTGCAAGGTGCAAGGAGAAAGCGCCAATTAAAAGCCTCAAACTTTCTTCCAGAATTTACATCTCATCCTTCACCGAACAGCAAAATGAACATGTGAACTGAAATCGGTGTTGTAAATGTACACCAGAGCCCGCCTCGGGCAAACTCCGGACACCTGCAGAATGTATTCTTCCCAAATCTAATGTTGCGCCAATTGTCCAGATTTATCCCTTTCAAGTTGATCTATAAGTCTTACTTTGCGTGACAAGCACATATTTCAATTACACCAACAGCATTACTGCACAAAATGTTAAGCAAGGTCTGCTGTTACTTTCCACAGTACTTGCAAGCTATTTTTTCAGTAGTTACAACACTGCATTTATTCAATTAAACTACTGCCCAGTCTGAATCTCCTTTCTCTTTTCAGATGCCAGTTGATCTGCTGTGTATTTTCAGCATTGGCTTCTTTTATTTCTTCTTTCTTAGAAATCTCTCGGCCTGGATACTTAAAAAAATACAGCGATCATGTAACAATTCACGAACAAATACCTTCAGTAGTTAGTATTGCCTCTCGCATATATATATATATATACATATATCTTACCTGTTTGACACACTCCGCCGTGTTGACAAGCAATGTAATTTGTACTTCCAGCGCAAACACCTCGAAATAAACGAAGATGCGCGAACTGAAGGTGTCGCTCAAACCCAAAACAAAATTAGCAAAAAAGGGAGGGGAAAAAAAAGCTCCTCGCGTGAATAAGCGAAAGGAGCCGGATTGGAGGTAAAGGTTGCAATAATCCCGGATTGGAAATATTTATGCGGTTGTATCGGAGAAGAGCTAGCGGGTGTCTGCTGTCTGCCCTGTGGCTGTGCACTGAGCTCCGACAGACGGACGCGCTCCGCTTGGGCTCTGAGCCTTTTCTGCACAAGCAGCACCGAGTGAATGAACAGCTCCCGGAGCTCCCAGCTCCGCCCGCCAGTCCGCACCCGGCACTGCCCCGCCCCGCCCCGCCCCGCCATCCTCATCCACAGACAGACTGCAGCCCGGCCAATGGCGTCCCCGGAGCTCGCTTCCACCTGCCATGGGGTGGGCGCAACGCCTTCTCTCCGCCCAGTCCTTCCACCCCAAGCCTGCAGCCTGTAAACTGCTTGGCAAGGGTTCCCTATTTCTCAATTATACACGCACGCCAATGCACAAAGTATGCACATTTTTACTGTAAAGCATTTGTTCGTTAAGGATATAATTTTACTCGAGCTGACTTAGTAACCGCATTATCTCTGAGCCTTGTAAAGTTGCACAAAAAGCTTTGCTACTGTCTTCTGTAATTGCATGCCTTACATTAGAGGTCTGGATTTGTGCAAACGTTATTCCTTGCTCATAATGTCATTATCACGTCACCGTAATGAACGTGCCTCTTTTCCTCTTCTATATCACAACCCCCACTATAAGTACACTGTAAAAAGTTAAAACCAGTAGCTTCAAATTTGTATTACATGTATGACAACAGGATGTAACCTGTAACTAAGGTAGATGTCCCACAAGTTTGACACTTTTGCTTGCTAGGAACACAGAAGAACTCCAAGAAAATTGCACAGTGGATAAGATATATATTTCCTAAAGGCCTCCTTAATGTTTTGTCAAGGTTAGTTTGTAAATCAATAGATAAGCAAACCTGAAGATGATGTGCTAGCAGTAAATGGTGCGGTTAGCAAAAGCATTGTTAATATTAAAATTGTCTAAATGGCGTGAAGCTAGCAACCGTGGATGAACAGAGAGATTTAGGGGGCCAAGTAATCCCTAAAAGCTAGTGGGCAGGTACAAAAATTAATTTAGAAGGCTAGTGTAATGTTGGCCTTTATTTCAAGAGGGCTATAATAGAAAGGGGTGGAAGTTTATGATACAGCTGTGGTTAGACCCCACCTGGAGTAGCGCATTCAGTTCTTGGCACCGCACTTCAACAAGGATATAATGGCCTTGGAGGGAGTGCAGTGCAGATTCATCAGAATGATACCAGGGCTAAAAGGAATACATTATGAGGACAGATTACATAGTCTAGGTTTGTATTCCCTTGAGAAGGTTGAGATGTTTAAGATGATTAAAGGATTTCATAGGGTAGATAGAGAGAAACTATTTCCCCTGGTGGGGCAGTCCAGAACAAAGGGGCATAACCTAAAAATTGGAGCTAGGCCATTCAGGAGTGATGTCAGAAAGCACTTCTTCACACAAAGGGTAGTGGGAATGTGGAACTCTCTCCCCAAAATGCTTGGTGTGGCTAGTTGAATTGAAAATGTTAAAACTGAGATCGATAGATTTTTGTTAGGCAAAGGTGTTCAGGAGTACAGCACTAAGGTGCGTAGATGGATTTAAGATACAGATCAGCCATGAGGGGCTGAATGGCCCACTCCTGTTCCTAAAATAGATGAGGATATTGTTTTCAAAAGAATAAGAAATCTTAAAACAGATCGGGCTGCTGTTACAGATGGTATATACCCGAGGGTCCTTAAGGAGATGGGACAGGTGTTGTATCGTATCTTTAATAGCTCACAGGATTTAGGAACTGTTCCCTTAAACTGGAAAGATGCTAATGTAGATCCAATTTTTTAAAAAGGGGGATAAGGTAGAACTGGGTAACTATAAGCCGATTAGCTTGACATAGTAATGCTCAAGGGAATCATTAGGGATGCAATAATATATGTCGACTTAGACAGAGAAAATCATATCAGAGACACCCATCGCGCCTTCCGGAAAAGGTTGTGTCTAACCAATCTGACTATATCTTTGAGGGAAGTCACCAGGTTGACCCAGTAGACATTAGCCTAGAAATTGCGGTCAGAGGTTTCCCGCGGGCGGATGCCTCCGACCTGAAAAATTTCTACGAAAGTACCTGGTGGTCCAGGAGGAGCATGGGATTCCGTTGGGGAGGCTTTCTCTTCCCGCGCTGTGAAGCACGCTCCCGTCCTCCAGGTTCCCACATAGGAAGTGCAATCATGTGTGACTGCCCAACCAATCAGGTACAGTATTCCACAGCTTTCTCATTAATAGCAATGAGAACTCCATATCTACAAGTTCTCATTGCTATTAATGAGAAAAAAAACAAACACACTAAACACCATGATAAAAAATAAAAAACACACCTCATATAATTGAAATTAATTTAAATTAAATGCCTTAGGAAAAAAAATATTTTTCCGATTTTTAAAAATGTTTTGTAATTAGGGTTAAAAATAGACTTACCTTACTGGGGAGGATTTTTAAAGATAATTTAAATTTAATTTAATTATATTTTTGTATGTTGAAAACTCTTACGCCTGTAAATGTAGCCTATGTGCCGTCTTTTATTAGGCGCAAGAGTTTTCAGGACATTTGCTGGGAAACATATGGGTAAATCTCACAATCTTGCCCTTGCAAATGTCCTCGCTCCCTATATGCATCGGATTTGTCAAGCTGGAGCTTGACAGATCGGAAAAGCCAGTTTTCAGCACATGCGCATTATGCACTGAAAACCGGCTTTTGCAATACCTTCTCGGGTCCGTACACACTCAGTACGGACCCGGGGAGGCCGGGACTTCCAGGCTATTGTCTATCTGGACATTCAGAAAGCTTTCAATAAGTGACTTTTCTAAAAAAAAATAGAATCATGTGGAATTAGTGGTAATCTGCTGTGGAGAATTGGTTGAATGCTCATCGGCAGAGAGTGGTTGTTAATGGATTTGGATCTGCTTGGAGGCCAGTTACCAGTGTGTCCGCAGGGATCAATGTTAGGACCTTTGCTATTTACTCATTTCATTGAAGATCGACAAATAATGGAGGCTTGTAAAAAAGGGAACGGCAATAATCATGGGTGATGTTAACCTTCATATTGATTGGACAAAGCAAATTGGCCAGGGTAGCCTCGAGGAAGAGTTCATAGAGTGTATCCAGGATAGTTTCATTGAACAGTACATTGTAGAACCAACCAGGTAGCAGGCTATCTTAGAACTGGTACTGTGTAATGAGACAGGATTAATAAATGATCTCATAGTAAAGGATCCTCTAGGAATGAGTGACCATAACATGGTTGGTTCTACAAATTCAGTTGGAGGGTGAGAAAGTTGGATCTCAAACCAGTGTTCTAAGCTTAAATAAAGGAGACTACAAAGGTATGAAGGCAGAGTTGGCTAAAGTGGACTGGGAAAATAGATTAAAGTGTGGGACGGTTGATGAGCAGTGACAGACAACAAAAATGTATTCCAATGAGAAGGAAAGACTGTAAGTGAAGAGATAACCATCCATGGCTAACTAAGGAAATAAGGGATGGTATCAAATTGAAAACAAGGGCATATAATATGGCCAAGACTAGTGGGAGGATTGGGAAACTTTTAAAAGCCAGCAAAGAACGACTAAAAAAATAATATTGGGCTCAATTTTGCCCAATGCCATTTTTTGGCATATTGCGAGAGTTATGCCCGTTTTTTGGCCCCGACTACTCCAAAAAAAATAACTAGCTAGGTTCTCCATTCTATTTTTTGAAATTGGTACCGCGCAGACTGTCCTTTAGCTTCGGGGATAGAGGCTAATGTCTGTGCCGACAAAACGATGCCTCCCCTTCTGTGAAAAAAAGGACCTTTTTGCCGTGACTGCTATGGGCATGCAAGCCCAGTAAAGTTCCCGGTCTGCATTCGGCCATTTTTAAAGAGCCAGTTGCATATGAAAACTTTAATTCTCAGTGGAAAAATTGGAGCTGCATACAATATGCAATGCGGCTCAAGGACCAAGAATTTCTCACAGGATAAAGTGGAGGCACTGGTTACTGTAATTGAGGCCAGATGGCACGATCTGGACACCATCAGCGGTCACATAAAAGTTTCTCCAAAAGAAAAGAAACACTGGAACCAACTTGCAGAAGATTATTGTGCAATGGTGACCACCCCGAGGTCTAGAGGCCAGTTCAAAAAGAAGTGGCAGGACCTTGGTCAAGTACGAAGTGTAAGTAATACTTTTATTTATTTAATGGAATTGCAATTGTAAATGTGACCATCTGTATATGTCCCACCCAGCAGAAAGACACCCTCTCTAAAAAAGTTATATTTTCATCTTTGCAGAGGAAGGTGGCAAACAACAAAAGATAAAGAACTCGAACAAGAGGAGGTCCGGCAAATCTGCACCCACTGACTCCCTTGGAAGACGGGGTTGCTGCTTTGATGGGTCCTGCCTGGAGAAAAGCAACCGCCACTGCACAAGCTGGGCCCACACTCAAGGGAGAGGGTATGTCCTGCAAATTTCACAGTCTGGCTTTGCTAAAAGTTAAGTACTGCGTGGACTAGCCATGCTTCGATTCATAGGGATGTCTCCATCAGCTACACTTCGGTTGATGCAATGTGCTTTCATTCATCATGGTCCTTCAAATAAGCCTGCTGCCTGCACTGTGTGAACCTACTCAAACCACCCACTCTGCCCCCTCCTCTGCTGCTAACCATTTGTCTGTTCTGTTATTTTTTGCACAACTTGAGGCCAACCCTGTTGAGGCTGAAGCCGATGCAGAAGAAGATTCAGATGTGGACGAGCCTTAAGAGAACACCTTCCAAACCAAGAGCGTAGGGGGGAGGAGGAGGGGATGAATGAAGCCCCTACTGTTGTACTCACTCTGGAGGAGGTGCAGGTGCCGCCTATTGAGGTGCCAGGCCCTTTCCTGATTATTACGAGTGTTGAGACATTCCATGGTTTCTCACAATCTGAGGCTGGGGATTCCAGTGTAGTGCAGCGAGTCACACCCAGGGCCCCAGCGTCCAAGGCTGCGGGTCCCAGTAGGATGCAGCGAGCCACACCCAGGGTGAGGAGGGGAAGGAGAGCTCGACAGCACTCTCCTGAGGTGCAGGATCCAATAGATACCTTCATCTGAACCACAATGAGTACGGAGAGCATTGACCTTACACGATCACTCCTGGACACCATCAGTGGGGTGGGTGATGAGGTATCGGGACTGACGGGAGAAGTAACAACACTCTCACGAGAAATGGGAACATTGTCCAGGCACATTATACAATGTGGGTGCAATGAGGGAGGGAATGTCACAGGTAACATAGAAACATAGAAAATAGGTGCAGGAGTTCAATGAGTTCATGGCTGAACATTCCTGCTTTCCTGCCATACCCCTTGATCCCCCTAGTAGTAAGGACGACATCGAACTCCTTTTTGAATATATTTAGTGAATTGGCCTCAACAACTTTCTGTGGTAGAGAATTCCACAGGTTCACCACTCTCTGGGTGAAGAAGTTTCTCCTCATCTCGGTCCTAAATGGCTTACCCCTTATCCTTAGACTGTGATCCCTGGTTCTGGACTTCCTCAACATTGGGAACATTCTTCCTGCATCTAACCTGTCTAAACCCATCAGAATTTTAAACGTTTCTATGAGATCCCCTCCCATTCTTCTGAACTCCAGTGAATACAAGCTCAGTTGATCCAGTCTTTCTTGATATGTCAGTCCCGCCATCCCGGGAATCAGTCTGGTGAACCTTTGCTGCACTCCCTCAATAGCAAGTATATCCTTCCTCAAGTTAGGAGACCAAAACTGTACACAATACTCCAGGTGTGGCCTCACCAAGGCCCTGTAGTAACACCTCCCTGCCCCTGTACTCAAATCCCCTTGTTATGAAGGCCAACATGCCATTTGCTTTCTTAACCGCCTGCTGTTCCTGCATGCCAATCTTCAATGACTGATGTACCATGACACCCAGGTCTCTTTGCACCTCCCCTTTTCCTAATCTGTCACCATTCAGATAATAGTCTGTTTCTCTGTTTTTACCACCAATGTGGATAACCTCACATTTATCTCACAGGTAGCTGATACACTGTTGGTGAACATGAGGGAGGGAATGTTGTCGATCGTTGATACACTGTTGGTGAACATGAGGGAGAGAATGTCGCAGGTAGTCGAGACACTGTTGGTGAACATGAGGGAGAGAATGTCGCAGGTAGCTGATACACTGATGGTGAACATGAGGGAGGGAATGTTGCAGGTAGTTGAGACACTGACAGGGCACATAAGGGAGGGAACCAGAGGTAGCTGCTGCAATAAGGGAACATGCTCAGACCCCACGCCCATTGACAGAATCAACTGCTACTCCCACTCCAATCCCCAGACCAGCCTCTGAAGAGGCCCAAGCCGGGCCCTCCACATTGGCGCCTGCCCACGTCCCCGATCAAGAAGTGCGCATTACCCAAGCTGTTCGAAAGAATAAACTTGATACCAACTCAAGAAACGCTGTGCCACTGCCTGCGGACAGGGATGGAGTCAACAAGACCAAGCGCAGCGGGCGGTCTTAGAATAAGCTGGAGGAGAGATGGATGCAGCCTTTCTTTGCTGCTGTTGTTGTTGTATCTATTATTGTTGTTACTGTGACTGTTCTCAAATTAAGTTTTTTGTAAGTTATGTAAATTTATAAGTTTAAAAGTTTTTAAGTGATCTTAAAGTTTGTAAATGATCTTACAGTTTGTAAATGATCTTTAAATTTGTAAGTGATCTTAACTGAAAACTTTAAAGTTTGATACAAGAATATTGTTATTAAAGTTAAGTACAAACAAGTGTTACATTTTTGAATAAATTATTTTAAATTATAACTGAATCATTTCCATTATTTGTTCCATTATTAACACAATTTTTTGAACTAAAGAAGAATCATTTCCATTATTTGTTGCATTAACACAACACAACATTATGGAACATTTGGAATAGTTGCCGCTGAGCCTTCAGGCAGCAAAGCGTTCACGGATGAGCTGCTGGCGCAAGGCTCGAGCAATCGTTAAAGGGGAACGACGGCCCGCCCTCCTCCGCCGTCGTGCTCCGGGTTCAGGTAGTTGCATCGTCATCTGCATCTTCCTCCTCATCAGCCACCATCACTTCAGGTGGGTCTTTTATTACCAGCTGCTGCTGCCTCATGATGGCTAAGTTATGCACCATGCAGCACACAACAGTGAACTGACTTACAATCTCAGGGGTGTATTGCAAGTAGCTTCCGGAATGGTCCAGGCATCGGAAACGCTGTTTCAAGATGCCAGTGGTCCTCTCTATTATGTCGCGTGTCACAATGTGTGACATATTGTATTCCGGTCAGCTTCTGTCCACATTATGCATAAGGGGCGTCATGAACCAGGTGGCGAGGCCGTACCCTTTGTCTCCCAACAGCCAGCTCTGCCCTTTTGGCTGCTGCTGAAACATGGCAGATATAGCGCTCTCGCTTAGGATGAACGCATCATGGATGCTCCCAGGGTATTTCATGTCAACTGATCTGATGCAATGCATGTCCTCACACATGAGCTGCGCATTAATGGAGTGGAAGCCTTTTCTGTTCCTGTATATCTTGGAATTTTCCGAAGGTACTCGCAAGACGATGTGTGTACAATCAATGCAGCCCTGTACCTTTGGGAAGCTACCAATCCTGGAGAAGCTCACAGCCCTTTCACGCATTGCATGGGCAGTCATGGGGAACTTTATGTAGTCATTCCTATGGGCATATGGTGCAGCAGTCACCTGTCGAATGCAGATATGTGTTGCATGTTGAGAAATGGCACACACATCCCCAGTTGTGGCCTGGAATGATCCAGATGCATAAAATGAAAATGAAGCTGTAACCTTCACTTCAACTAACAAAGCAATCCTGATGCTTCTAGGTTGCAGGTCTGCTTTTACAAACTGACAGATCTCGATTACAACTTCCTTGCGGAAACGCAGCCTTCTCACACAGTTGCATCACTCAGGTGCAGGTATGAATGCCTGTCTCAATATACCTGACATGGGTAAGACCTATTGCCCATCATCCTATGTGCTCTGAGGTGCCTCATGCAATGATGTCGAATCAATCGTCTCCTCTGCAGCACCATCATACAGAAGGCTTGCACAAGGCATGGCATTGTCAATATTGCCCCATAATTAAATTGTACCTTTGCAAGAAGTTCAAAACAGCAGGACAAGGAGTTAAAGCGTCTCTGCTCTCTTTCTCCCCAAGGTCAATGTCCCAGTATGGACCACACCCTGGTCTGTGCATGCGCACTAGGCTTGTTTAAAATGGGAAGCCAGGCATTCAAATGAGGACATTTGGGGCAACGAAGTCGAATGCAATTCTTTAATTTTAGATTTTTTTCAAAGTACCACCCCACCACAGACCAAACGCCTCCTCACTGGGCTCGAGGTTCAGCCAGCAGAATCGCTCTCTCGCCCGAACACGGGCTCGGCAAACACCCACCCCGGGCTTCTTTTAAAGCTGCTGCATAGTGTAAGGCTTCTCATGCCTTCAGTTCAGCTTCCACCACCCCCCCGGACTTCTTTTGAAGCCGAACCCCAAGCCCCTGTGTCCGGGCAAGGGAGAGATTCTGCCGGCCGACACTCCGACCCCTGAGCCTGGTGGCAAGACGTTCGGTGGTGATGTGGCACTTTGAACATAATTTAAAATTAAAGAATTGCATTAGACTTCCATTTTCTCCATTTTAAGTTTGAAGAAATTAAGCTTCATGATGCATATTTAATGTCCTCTTGACTCCCTCCAAAACTTCACATAAAACAATGGCGTCTTTCCGCACCGACTTTTTAATGTGCGCTGGTTTTTCTTAAGTGCCCAGGAGGGTTTTTTGGGAGTGGTCACATACGCTGTCCTTGGAAAAATGTAAGTTGGCCAAACTTGCATAAATCAAGTTACGCACCCGATGACGCAAAAAAAAAACTAACTTAAAAAAATCGTAACTAACTGAGTTACGCTGGTACACAAACTTTGACAAAACTTGGATATTTTAATTTAGGACAAAAAAAGCGGCGCACGCCAAATAAACGGCACAGATAACTGGAGAAAATTGAGCCCTTTAAAGAGAGGGAAGATAGATTATAGAAAATAGGTGCAGGAGTAGGCCATTCGGCCCTTCTAGCCTGCACCGCCATTCAATGAGTTCATGGCTGAACATTCAACTTCAGTACCCCATTCCTGCTTTCTCGCCATACCCCTTGATCCCCCTAGCAGTAAGGACCTCATCTAACTCCTTTTTGAATATATTTAGTGAATTGGCCTCAACAACTTTCTGTGGTAGAGAATTCCACAGGTTCACCACTCTCTGGGTGAAGAAGTTCCTCCGCATCTCGGTCCTAAATGGCTTACCCCTTATCCTTAGACTGTGACCCCTGGTTCTGGACTTCCCCAACATTGGGAACATTCTTCCTGCATCTAACCTGTCTAACCCCGTCAGAATTTTATATGTTTCTATGAACTCCAGTGAATACAAGCCCAGTTGATCCAGTCTTTCTGATAGGTCAGTCCCGCCATCCCGGGAATCAGTCTGGTGAACCTTCGCTGCACTCCCTCAATAGCAAGAATGTCCTTCCTCAGGTTAGGAGACCAAAACTGTACACAATACTCCAGGTGTGGCCTCACCAATGCCCTGTACAACTGTAGCAACACCTCCCTGCCCCTGTACTCAAATCCCCTTGCTATGAAGGCCAACATGCCATTTGCTTTCTTAACCGCCTGCTGCACCTGCATGCCAACCTTCAATGACTGATGTACCATGACACCCAGGTCTCTTTGCACCTCCCCTTTTCCTAATCTGTCACCATTCAGATAATAGTCTGTCTCTCTGTTTTTACCACCAAAGTGGATAACCTCACATTTATCCACATTATACTTCATCTGCCATGCATTTGCCCACTCACCTAACCTATCCAAGTCGCTCTGCAGCCTCACAGCATCCTCCTCGCAGCTCACAGTGCCACCCAACTTAGTGTCATCCGCAAATTTGGAGATACTACATTTAATCCCCTCATCTAAATCATTAATGTACAGTGTAAACAGCTGGGGCCCCAGCACAGAACCTTGCGGTACCCCACTAGTCACTGCCTGCCATTCTGAAAAGTACCCATTTACTCCTACTCTTTGCTTCCTGTCTGACAACCAGTTCTCAATCCATGTCAGTACACTACCCCCAATCCCATGTGCTCTAACTTTGCACATCAATCTCTTGTGTGGGACCTTGTCGAACGCCTTCTGAAAGTCCAAATATACCACATCAACTGGTTCTCCCTTATCCACTCTACTGGAAACATCCTCAAAAAATTCCAGAAGATTTGTCAAGCATGATTTCCCTTTCACAAATCCATGCTGACTTGGACCTATCATGTCACCTCTTTCCAAATGCACTGCTATGACATCCTTAATAATTGATTCCATCATTTTACCCACTACCGATGTCAGGCTGACCGGTCTATAATTCCCTGTTTTCTCTCTCCCTCCTTTTTTAAAAAGTGGGGTTACATTGGCTACCCTCCACTCCATAGGAACTAATCCAGAGTCAATGGAATGTTGGTAAAGTAAAGTAAAGAATGTTATGAAAGTAAACTAGCATGAAATATAAAAACAGTAAGAGTTTCTACAGGTACATAAAAAGGAAAAGAGTAGCTAAAGTAAATGTTGGTTCCCTGGAGGATGAGACTGGGGAATTAATAATGGAGAACAGGAAATGGCAGAGACTTTGAACAAATATTTTGTATCGGTCTTCATGGTGGAAGACACTAAAAACATCCCAATAATGGATATAGGGGCTATAGGGAGGGAGGAACTTAATACAATCACGATCACTAAAGAAGTAGTACTCGGTAAAATAATGGGACTAAAGGCAGAAAAGTACGCTGGACCTGATGGCTTGCATCCTAGGGTCTTAAAAGAAGTGGCTGCAGAAAAGCAGGGAAGTCTTTCGACAGCCAAACAAGGTATTGGTGAGGCCACACCTGGAATACTGTGTGAGGATATACTTGGTTTGGAAGCAGTTCAGAGAAGGTACACGAGGTTGATTCCGGAGATGAGGGGGTTGACTTATGAGGAAAGGTTGAGTAGGTTGAGCCTCTACTCACTGGAATTCAGAAAAATGAGAAGCAATCTTATCGAAACTTATAAGATTATGAGGGGGCTTGACAAGGTGGATGCAGAGAGGATGTTTTCACTGATAGGGGAGACTAGAACTAGGGGGAATAATCTTAATAAGGGGCTGCCCATTTAAAACAGAGATGAGGAGGAATTTCTACTCTGAGGGTTGTAAATCTGTGGAATTTGCTGCCTCAGAGAGCTGTAGAAGCTGGGACATTGAATAAATTTAAGACAGAAAGAGACAGTTTCTTGAACGATAAGGGGTTATGGGGAGCGGGCGGGGAAGTGGAGCTGAGTCCATGATCAGATCAGCCATGATCTTATTGAATGGTGGAGCAGGCTCGAGGGACCGTATGGCCTACTCCTGTTTCTGTTTCTTATGTTCTTATTGGATGTAATCTGCCAAAATTCTCATGATTCTCGGGAGGTCCAAGCGGATGGGAAAACCGCAAATGTAATGCCCCTATTTAAAAAAGGAGGCAGTCAGAAAGCAAAAAACTATAGATCAGTTAGTCTAACATCTATCGTTGGGAAAATGCTGGATTCCATTACTAAGGAAGCAGTAGCAGGATGTTTGGAAAAGCATAATTCAATCAAGCAGAGTTTTATGAAAGGGAAATCATGTTTTACAAATTTGCTGGAGTTCTTCGAGGATGTAACGAGCAGAGTGAATAAGTGGGAACCAGTGGATGTGGTGTATTTGGATTTCCAGAAGGCATTCGATAAGGTGCCACATAAAAGGTTACTGCACAAGATAAAAGTTCACGGGGTTGGGAGTTATATATTAGCATGGATAGAGGATTGGCTAACTAACAGAAAACAGAGAGTTGGGATAAATGGGTAATTTTCTGATTGGCAAACAGTAATTAGAGGGGTGGCACAGGAATCGGTGCTGGGGCCTGAACTATTTACAATCTATATTAATGACTTGGATGAAGGGACCGAGTATAATGTAGCCAAATTTGCCTGTGATACAAAGATGGGTGGGAAAGCAAATTGTGAGGACGACATAAAATCTGCAAAGGGATAGCGACAGGCTAAGTGAGTGGGAAAACATTTGGCAGCTGGAGTATAATGTGGGAAAGTGTGAGGTTGTCCGCTTTGGCAGAAAAAATAGAAAAACAAATTATAATTTAAATGAAGAAAAATTGCAAAGTACTACAGTACAGAGGGACCTGGGGGTCCTTGTGCATGAAACACAAAAAGGTTAGTGTTATGTATGGAGAAAGAGTCAGACTGAACACTGAGCTCAAAGTAAAGTGTGACCGTAGTCTTTTATTGCAGGTCTTCAGAGTGCCTCTCCAACCTGTGAGGCCTCCTTAAATACCTGTGCTCCCAAGGGATTATGGGATCCCTTGGGACTCCAGGGGATGAGCCCTCTGGTGGCTGTACAGAGTAAATACAAGTTTACATATAAAACAGTTAGTATGCAGGTACAGCAATTAATCAGGAAGGCAAATGGAACGTTAGCCTTTATTGCAAGGGGGATAGAGTATAAAAGCAGAGAAATCCTGCTACAACTGTACAGGGTATTGGTGAGACCACACCTGGAGTACTGCATACAGTTTTGAGCTCCGTATTTAAGGAAGGATATACTTGCATTGGAGGCTGTTCGGAGAAGGTTCACTAGGTTGATTCCGGAGATGAGGGGATTGACTTATGAGGATAGGTTGAGTAGGTTGGGCCTATACTCATTGGAGTTCAGAAGAATGAGAGGTGATCTTATCGAAACATATAAGATAATGAGGGGGCTCGACAAGGTGGATGCAGAGAGGATATTTCCACTCAGAGGAAACTAAAACTAGGGGACATAGTCTCAGAATAAGGGGCCGCCCATTTAAAACTGAGATGAGGAGGAATTTCTTCTCTCAGAGAGTTGTAAATCTGTGGAATTCTCTGCCCCAGAGGCTAGGTCATTGAATATAGTTAAGGTGGAGATAGACAGATTTTTGACCGATAAGGGAATAAAGGGTTATAGGAAGTGGAGCTGAGTCCATGATCAGATCAGCCATGATCTTATTGAATGGCAGAGCAAGCTCGAGGGATCAAATGGCCTACTGCTGCTCCGACTTCTTATGTTCTTATGTAGATGTTGAAGGAATGATCTGTAAGGTTGCAGGTAAGACTAAGATATGTGCAAGATTTAGGACTGTAGAGAACGTTTGACGTAGATCTTGACTTGCAGGGGATTGGGCCTATGATTTGCAAATAATGTTTAACTTAGAAAAGTATATTGTTATGCACCTGGGCAGGTCAAATACTTAACATTCATACACTCAAAGGGAAAATAATTCAAACCAGTGATGACAGAAGGATATCTGAGTGTTTTAATGCATCAATTAGTAAAGGTTCATGGCCAATGCATGGCCAATAAACAGGGTTCTAGGCAATGTTCCCTTTAAGCTGCGCAGCTGTCTGGAGTTCTCAAAAGCCGGTGAGCCGGCTATGCAAGTGCAAAATCCCTTAAAGGGTCCGCGCGGCCCCCCAAAAATTAGAGTGAACATTGGTTCCAGGGTGTATTCACAGGACAATTTACTATAAAATGATGCATATTATTCTGTGCTTGTACAAGACCTTGGTCTAGCTGCAGCTAGAATACTGTGCTCAGTTTTGGTCTCATGTGCTGGCTGAACTTTAGTTGCACAGATAAGCTCAACAAACTGGGTCATTTTAAAGAAGCGTAGACTTAGGGGTTGAATGTTGGCAGTTTTTCCTTTCCCAGAGAATAGTGGGCCTATGGAACAGGGTGCTACCTCATGCAGTGAATACCGATTTTCTGTATTTCTTCCAAGAGACCTGTTTCTGGCTGGGGAGCAGATCACTTGGTATAAGTGGTAGATACCCAGTAGCATAAAGCAGGGCCAATGTGATCTCCTGGACTAGTTTTGATCAGCTCAGAGGGTCAAAGAGGAATTTTCCATTTTATCATCCCTATCTGGACTCGGTTTATTAAATCTTTTTTTGCCTCTCCCGGGAGATTACATAGCTCCAGGTGAAGAGTGTGTCTATTGTGATGCACTAGGCATCACAAAACTATAAGATAGCCTGGATGAACCAGTAGGTCTTTTCCTGTCCATCATTTGGTATGTAACTGTCCCAATATTCAAATATATGATGCATCCGGTTAAACTTCAAAGGGGCGAAATTCGGGTACTTTGCGCCTCCCGTAAGTGGCCGCGGGGCACGCTAACAGGGCACAAAAGAGTTTTCGTCCGGCCGTGGTGAAAACAGCGCCTCCTATAAATTGGGCGGGGCTTTGCAGTGGCGCTAACGGGTTGCACCCCGCTTGGCTGCGGTCATCATAGTCATGTGCAGTGCCGCGTTACCGTCCCAGAAGCTAATTTCGGTTGCGTCCCCTGTGTTCCTGCCTGGCGCTGACAACAACAGCTTTAGCTGTCGAATTTTAGTCGGGGGTCGGCTGGAGGAGTGCTATTTAAAGGCACCACCTTTGGAAAAAATTTTAGTCGGCCATTACTCTTTGCAGCTTACTTCCACATTGACATGTTTGACAGATTTCAGCGATTTTCAATTCAAGGAGTGTTCTGGCTGTTAAGTATTCCTGTCTTTCATTGAGGGCAGATTTGAAATGATAACATTTATATTGTGTCATGGTGGCTGTGTTGACATTCGACCTGCTGCACTGACATCACCGTCAGAGGCAACTTAAACAGAGAGAAAGGCAGAGCGAGAGGCAGAGAGAAAAGCAGGGGAAAAGGCAGGGGGAAAGACAGCAAAATGCAGTGAGAGGGAGGAGGACCAAAGGGCTGACAACAGGAGACCGTACCCTCACAGGGTATTCTGGCAGCAGTTCCGCTACATCAATTTCACTGAGGAGCAGTGTGTGCGAAGGCTGCACTTCAGCAAGGACGTGGTCACAAAGCTCTGCCATCTCTTGCAACCAGACCTCGAGCCCCAGACCAGGGTGAGGACGGCTCTCTCAGTGGCAATCAGGGTCACCATCGCGCTCAATTTCTATGCCAGCGGATCCTTCCCGTGTGCAACAGGAGACATCGCCAACATCTCCCAGTTTACCGTCCATTGCACCATCCGCGAGGTCAGAGGTGCTGTACAGAAGGAGAAGGGAATACATTTCCTTCCACATGACCAGAGAGAAGCAGCTGGAGATTGCATGTGGCTTTACCAAGTTAGCGGGCTTCCCCATGGTTCAGGGCACCATTGATTGCACCCATAGCCCTTTGTGGGCACCGTATCACAATCCTGAAATATTCTGTAACTGCAAAACCTACCACTCACTAAATGTGCAGTTGGAGTGCGACCACACATGCAGAATCCTCACTGTCAATGCCCGCTATCCTGGCAGCAGCCACGATGCATTCATCCTGTGCCATACCGATGTGCCAGCTCTCTTCCAGTCACCGCAGCTGGCAAGTTCGCTCTCCACTTGGCTTATGAGTCCGCAGCACTCCTGCCCAGCGCCCAGCACTCATACAGTGAGAGCCATGCTGTCAGCAGGAGCATCATTGAGCAGACCATCGTATTGCCTTGGCCGCTCGGGAGGCGTCCTCCAGTACTCGGCTGAGCGGGTGTCCCAATTCGTCGTTGTCTGCTATATGCTGCACAATGTGGTCATCATGAGGGCGCAGCCATTGCCATGAGGCATAGCTCCACCACCTCAATTGGGTGGGGGCTTTGCAGTGGCGCTAACAGGTAGCACCCCGCTTGGCTGCGGCTGCCGATGATGACATCATCGTCATTTGCAGCGCTGTGTTACCATCCCGGAAACTAAATTCGGTCGCTTCCCCTGTGTTCTCGCCTGGCACTGACAACAACAGCTTTAGCTGTCGAGTTTTAGTCGAGAGTCGGCTGGGGGAGCGCTATTTAAAAGCACCAACTTTGGAAAAAATTTTAGTCGGCCATTACTCTTTGCAGCTTTCTTCCACATTGGCAGACAGGCTTTTTGACAGATTTCAGCAATTTTCAGTTCAAGAAGTGTTCTGGCAGTTAAGCATTCCTGTCTTTCATTGAGGGCAGATTGGAAATGATAACATTTATATTGTTTCATGGTGGCTGTGATGGCATTCGACCTGCTGCTCCGACATCACTGTCAGAGGCAACTTAAGCAGAGAGAAAGGCAGGGGGAAAGGCAGAGAGAAAAGCAGGGGGAAAGGCAGCAAAATGCGGTCAGAGGGAGGAGGTCCAAAGGGCTGACAACAGGAGACCTTACCCTCACAGGGTATTCTGGCAGCAGTTCCGCTACATCAATTTCACTGAGGAGCAATGTGTGCGAAGGCTGCATTTCAGCAAGGACGTGGTCACAAAGCTCTGCCATCTCCTGCAACCAGACCTGGAGCTTCAGACCAGCATGAGGACGGCTCTCTCAGTGGCAGTCAGGATCACCATCGTGCTCAATTTCTATGCCAGTGGATCCTTCCACTGTGCAACAGGAGACATCGCCAACATCTCCCAGTTTACCGTCCATTGCACCATCCGCGAGGTCAGAGGTGCTGTACAGAAGGAGAAGGGAGTACATTTCCTTCCACATGACCAGAGAGAAGCAGCTGGAGCGTACATGTGTCTTTACCAGGTTAGCGGGCTTCCCCATGGTTCAGGGCACCATTGATTGCACCCACGTCGCTTTGCGGGCACCGCATCACAATCCTGAAATATTCTGTAACTGCAAAACCTACCACTCACTAAAGGTGCAATTGAAGTGCAACCACACATGCAGAATCCTCACTGTCAATGCCCGCTATCCTGGCAGCAGCCACAATGCATTCATCCTGCGCCAGACCGGTTGCCAGCTCTCTTCCAGTCACCGCAGCTGGCAGGTCCGCTCTCCACTTGGCTCATGAGTCCCCAGCACTCCTGCAACGAGAGCCATGCTGCCACCAGGAACATCATTGAGCAGACCATCGGAGTGCTCAAGCAACGGTTCCACTGCCTTGGCCGCTCGGGAGGAGTCCTCCAGTACTCGGCTGAGTGGGTGTCCCAATTCGTCGTCGTCTGTTGCATGCTGCAAAATGTGGCCATCATGAGGGCGCAGTCATTGCCATGAGGCATAGCTCCACCACCTCAGGAGGAGAAGGAGCAGGAGGAGGATGAAGAGGAGTATGAGGAGAAGGACAAGGAGGAGCAGGAGCAGCGATGGAGGAGGCAGCCACTCAATCGCGATTCTGCAAGGACGGTCCGCGATCGTCTCACCAGACTTCGGTTCTAATGAATTCCATCCTACTTCCTGGTTCCGCTACACATCCAATCAACACATCCATTTTCCCTTCCATAACACAGCCCCAAAACTTAAATGAAAGACACCACCAAAGAGCAACATTACAATTAAAATTTATCTCATAACATTTAACAATATCATAAACAACAAATATATTTAACATTCACACTTGTACAATTCCTTATATCCCCTTGTAACACTCGGTTTAACTATTCTAGAGCGCCTCCACAGTGTGTTCCCTTTGGCTGCAGCAAGGCTGGCAGAAAGCTGCTGTGTGTCAGGGCCAGAGACTACAGATGGCCTTGCAGGACACCCTTGACCAGCTCTGGGCCCGGAAGGCCCAACGGTAAACTGCATCACATTAGGCTGGGCGGAGTAGCAGTGGTGGGATCAGGAATGTTTCATCCTGAGCGAGGACAGCAGGTTCCTGCTCCACTGACCCACTGCCACTCCCCCAGGGCAGCACCTCAGCATCCCCACCAATCTGGTAGAGCACAGACTGGTAGCCTGCTGTGACACCGTGAGATCCCTGGTGGACTGTGGTGGACCCAACAGCGATGGCAGCAGTCAGAGCTCATGTGGCATCCAGCTGAGACTGGATGAGAACAGTCTGAGCCTCGATGCCAGCATGTTATTAAATGCATGACACTAAGACCAGGGGTGGCATCAAGCTGAGACTGCATGAGAGCAGTCTGAGCTTTGTGCCACCAAACATTATCTGTATTACAGCACTAAGACGTTGCGTAGCTTCCACCTGTGCTGCAATGGAAGCTGCCACATCACCCATGACACGCGTCATGAGGTCTGGATCCATATGTTCTCTCTAAAAGTCCACCGTCGTCTGCAGACTAGAAATATTGGGCTCCATGGTGCGCGCAGAGCTCTGGGCAATGTTGGAGGTGGACTCCTCCACGCCACCATTGCCAAGAGGCTCTCGGGCACCCTTGCCATTGCACCTCTCATGTCAGAGTGCATGGCCATCACCCTTCTTGTGAACGTCTCCCCATCGAGGTCCTCACCTGAATCCTGAGGAGCAGAATTCGCATGCGAACTCTTCCTCTGGGGAGCTGGCTCCTGAGGTTCTCTTTCCTCTTGCTATCCCCAGTGTATCACCCAGTGCAGACCCCTCTGCTAAGCTAACCTCCAAGGACCACGTAGTGCCCGTCTCTGAGCTGGTGCCTGCGGGTGAGAAATCCACTGATGCACTGCTTGGGTCTTCTTTCTCCTCCTCATCTCCCTCCTCAGTATCTTGGGGGGGGGGGGGGGGCGGTGGTGGGCTCAGGTACAGGCTGCACATTTGCTTGCTGATTATCTGAAAGCATAAAAGTCACAAGAATTAAGGTGAGATGAGAGGGGCAGAAATGGATCAATGCAGGCAGACAGTATCAGGAGCTGTAAACTGATAAAGCTTTCTGGTGTGAGGAGGAAGTGGGATGAGAAAAGGAAAGGGGATAAAGATACTGTTGTTGCCCCCAGTAGGGTCGAATTCTCAGCCAGCTACAGCGCCCACCACCTGTGGGCCAATTAGCCACAGCACTCGCTCTTCTAACATAAGACCATAAGAAATACGAACAGAAGCAGGCCATATGGCCCCTCGAGCCTGCTCCACCATTCAATAAGATCATGGCTGATCTGATCATGGACTCAGCTCCACTTCCCCACCCGCTCCCCATAACCCCTTATCCCCTTATCGTTTAAGAAACTGTCTATTTCTGACTTAAATTTATTCAATGTCCCAGGTTCCACAGCTCTCTGAGGCAGCGAATTCCACAGATTTACAACCTGGGACAGACAGCTCCTATAGTTGAGATTTACCCCCGCCAGTCCTCTGTTGCTCCCTCTAATTATGTGCCATTTTGGCCTGCAAAGGAAAGGAATTTGTGTGAGTAAGAATGCAGCTATGTATGTGGGAGATATGCCTGCCGTCGTTGAATAGTTGTGAATATAGGCAAAGCGTGAGATGAGGGTGTGAGTCTGAATAGCTGCACATGTTTGATGGGTGAGTGGTGGGGGAGCGGTGGTTTGCTCAGTGTGCACAGACAGAGGTTCAGAGACTGGTATGTAGGAGGTGTGGAAGCATGTACTCATCTTGACTGCCAAACTGAGGTCGTTGAACTTCTTCCGGCACTGTGTGAGGGTTTGACTGACCACAGTGCTGGCCGACACCTCCTCGGCCACTTCCCTCCATATGGCACTGAAGACCTGTAGCAATGGCCTCCTTCCAGATGCGTGGAACAGCGCATCTCTCCTCTCGACTATCCAACCAATGCCACATCATTGAATCACCTTGCCCTCTCCCTTCAAGCAGAATTTCCAGCAGCCATCCCAGAAAGTTGATTCACTCACAGTTCTCCCTCAAATGCAGCACGGCTGAAAATGAGCAAGTTCAGATTGATATAACCTTCCCTTTAAGAGCTGGAATCAGCCAATGTGAAGGATTGAAGGATGATTGCTGAATACAAGTCACCTGAAATTGGGTAGCGCTCTGCTATTCGCGCTGTTGCAGCACCCCACTGAGATCATTAATGCCTCATTTACCGACCTCTGCCTTCCTGGGGGCGCTAAAGCCCAATTTAGCAGAAGTTAGCAATCGTTTGCACCCGACAGTAACTTTTCAAAATTTTAAAAGTTAACACCCCAAACGGGCCACTACCGAATTTTGCCCCCATTGACTCTTATCAGGGATATTTGGGATCTTGACAAGTATTTTGTTGCCATGCCAATAATCCTTTCTCGGCAGTGTCTTAAAGTCCATCTTCTATTGAAAGAATACCTATGTCAA
Source organism: Pristiophorus japonicus (assembly GCF_044704955.1). Lineage (NCBI taxonomy): Eukaryota > Metazoa > Chordata > Chondrichthyes > Pristiophoridae > Pristiophorus > Pristiophorus japonicus. The sequence continues at coordinate 300,840,711 of NC_091978.1, forward strand.
GTAACCATCTGGTGACAATCTAATATCTTAACAATTTAGAAATTAACCTGCCTTCAGAGCCTGCTTGTCTATAATACACTTCTGAACACATATCTTACTAAAATTTACTGAGATGTTTGTAATTTTATGTCAATACATTGAAATGGAACATGGTTGATTCCAACATTAACTATGATGCTCAAAGCATTGTATCATAATACATAACATTTTAACTTCAAGTTTTCTTTTTAAAAGGAGAATGGTTTAAGCACTTTCAAAATGATAGTGATGTTTATTTATATTTTTTCGTGAATTTTCATCAAGGTGAGAGATATTAGTACTGGAAGCAGAATTTATTTCCTCCTTTTGCACCCAGTGTCAACATCCAGGTACTTTCAATACAGGCCCAATACAGAACAAAAGCTCTCTTTGTCTACCCAGAATGTGCTTTAACCCCATTTCCAGAAGAATGCCTGTGTTGCACTAAATTGAATTCTTTCATTTAGTAGTACCCTGTACAATTTTTCTTTTGACCTCCATGTGCGATTGCTGATTAATGCCAAATTATGGTTATTACAAAAAGAAAAAAACTGCAGTTGTTGGCAATCTGAAACAAAAGCAAAAAGTCCTTGATAAGCAGAGCAACTGAAATTAAAGAAGGAAAGAAAGAATTGCATTTATATTCCACATTATAATATTTCTCAGAAAGCACGTCACATACAATGAATTACTTTGAAGTGCAGTCATTGTTGCCATGTAAGCAGATGTGCCAGTTATTTTGTGCACAGCATGATCCCACAAATTACAATGGGATGAATAACCAGATAATCTGATAGTTTGCATAGTATTACAAAGTATTTACAACACAGAAACAGGTCATTCAGCCCAACAAGTCTATGCCTGTGTTTATGCTCCACATGAGCCTCCTCCCACCCATTTCATCCAACCTCATATGTTTATCTAGCTTCCCCTTAAATGCATCAGTGCTAGTTACCTCTACCACTCCTTTTGGTAGTGAGTTCCACATTCTACTCGCTCTCTGGCTCTGGCGAATCTGATTGAGGGAAGAATGTTGGCAGTACAGCTAGTTTTGGAGCCACTGGGAGAATTTGCTGAAAGTTTTTTTAATTATAGAAGAACTAGTTAGACAGTACAAAATGACGTCCCTTGTTTGTGGTTCCACAATAAAATATTCAAAGCCGCTTGGGAGAAGTTCATTTTTTGAAGGCTGTATCAATATTTTGAAGCTATTGGTCAGCTTTTGCTGTAATTTAAAAAAAAAATGTCCTCAAGGTGTGGTGGCCACCCAAATACTTCTGAGAAGGTGGTGGTGAGGCTTCTTCCTGAACAGTTGCAGTCTTTATTATGATGGTGCTGCACAATGGTGTTTGGTTGGCAGGTAGGATCTCTATTCCTCCACTGAATTGATTATTAAACCATTTGGAGCATATTTCCATTCTAATTTTTTTCTCCAAATGCACTATATGTTACCCACATTAACTGCATTTGTGATATACAGGTTGAGCATCCGAAATCCAGATACCCTGCCAAACCGATTTCCGCCTTGAGCCGGGCCAAAGGAAATTCCAAAAACCAACAACTCACAAAACACTCAAGAATCAAAAAATAAAAACTCCGACCCACCTCTTCTTGCAAGTCTTCACACCCACAGGCACCGCTGCTCCTGGGTCCGCAAGGCAGGTTCCCCCCCCCCACTCCCTCGGCCAGAACACGGTCGCGCCAAAACTCCAAAGCACGGCGACCGCGGCACACCCAGTCTTGCACGCCGGCAGTCCGCCTAAAGCCACCGGCACAAGACCCGAGCGAAACTCTGCAAACAGCACTTTTTAATGACCATGCTTCAGATTTCATAATTTATTCACTTTGAAGGCTTATTCAAAGGTTACATGTGGAAATGGGGCTTTGTTTAGTCATAGCACAGAATAAAGATTAATTAACCAACACAGCTATCAGGGTGTGTCATTGGAGGTGTTAAACATTTATGTTGAAATCCTCAGTATAAAATATGCCTATTTTACCAATAGTTAATGGCTTGTAACTGCTTCAAAAGCCCATTAGTGGGAAAGTATAGAAAGAAAACCCAATATACACCTGTACGCAGTTCAGACTAGTTTCAGATACAGGAGACTCTGGATTAACAAAAACACAAGAGAGGGAGAGCAACAAAGGACTACAGAAAGACATTCCGAAATCCGAAAATACCCGAAATCCGGAGGTCCCGAGGTTTCCGGATTTCGGACGCTCAACCTGTATCTATGAAATCCCATGATCTATAAATGTCCTCCTCTAGTCTCCTGCATTCTTCATCACACTTTACCTTGCCTCCTAATATATCAACAAATGTTGATATTTTTTCCTCTATACTCACGTCCAAATCATTTATATATTTCAAGAATAAGAGAGGCCCGAAAACAAATCACCGAGGTGCTCCGCTAGCCATATCTTGCCAATTCAAGAAATATCCATGTACCATTTTGCAGGAGAAAGAATGCATGGCCTGATCTTGGAGTTTGCAGTATGATGGAAGACAGTGAATGCACTGTAATTTTCATAATAATGGGTTTTAAACAGTTTCAAAGATATTCTCCACATCGCTTCTTTGAAATTGTTCAGAAACAGTTATTACAAAAATCCGGCTCTGTTGCCATCATGCTGACTACTGCAGAAATTTGTCTTACAAAGTATTTATTTATTTAGCATGATGTTCCCCATTTACATTTTTTTGAGAAAGAAAAATCCATGTGTGCTGGGTTAAATTGTCAAAGGACGACAGGCTAATACTGACAAGATCATTTCTGTGCTGTGTCTTCTAGCAGTGCATTTCAACAATATTTTAAAAATAATCAACTCTTAGCAAACATCAGTGAAATGTCCTTTAAGTATTCAGGATATACAGCTTCTATTTTTTCAGCAGATTAGGGCTTTATTTTTACTGATTATCTTTCTTCAAGGTTTCAAGATGACATCAAGTTGGGTGGCAGTGTGAGCTGCAAGGAGGATGCTATGAGGCTGCAGAGCGACTTGGATAGGTTAGGTGAGTGGGCAAATGCATGGTAGATGAAGTATAATGTGGATAAATGTGAGGTTATCCATTTTGGTGGTAAAAACAGAGAGACAGACTATTATCTGAATGGTGACAGATTCGGAAAAGGAGAGGTGCAACGAGACCTGGGTGTCATGGTACATCAGTCATTGAAGGTTGGCATGCAGGTACAGCAGGCGGTTAAGAAAGCAAATGGCATGTTGACCTTCATAGCGAGGGGATTTGAGTACAGGGGCAGGGAGGTGTTGCTACAGTTGTACAGGGCCTTGGTGAGGCCACACCTGGAGTATTGTGTACAGTTTTGGTCTCCTAACTTGAGGAAGGACATTCTTGCTATTGAGGGCGTGCAGCAAAGGTTCACCAGACTGATTCCCGGGATGGCGGGACTGACATATCAAGAAAGACTGGATCAACTGGGCTTGTGTTCACTAGAGTTCAGAAGAATGAGAGGGGATCTCATAGAAACGTTTAAAATTCTGACGGGTTTAGACAGGTTAGATGCAGGAAGAATGTTCCCAATGTTGGGGAAGTCCAGAACCAGGGGTCACAGTCTAAGGATAAGGGGGAAGCCATTTAGGACCGAGATGAGGAGAAACTTCTTCACCCAGAGAGTGGTGAACCTGTGGAATTCTCTACCACAGAAAGTTGTTGAGGCCAATTCACTAAATATATTCAAAAAGGAGTTAGGTGTAGTCCTTACTACTAGGGGGATCAAGGGGTATGGTGAGAAAGCAGGAATGGGATACTGAAGTTGCATATTCAGCCATTAACTCATTGAATGGCGGCGCAGGCTCGAAGGACCGAATGGCCTACTCCTGCACCTATTTTCTATGTTTCTGTGGCCTAAGACACCGTGGTCACCAGCGCCCCAATTTAAGTGGTTCAGCCCCGGGAGAGGGAGCAGCCGCAAAGGGGAGCCTAAGATCAGGCACCAGCCTGCGAGCAGGGACCACCAGCCGGTAGCCTCGGGTGACGAGGGATCCTTAAGAGATAGTGGTGGACCAGCCACCAATTGGGAGTCCGCAGCCTGCAGCCCTCAACCAGGCAGAACCCCCAGGTGAAAAAATGAACCGGGCAGCCACTCCCAAAGGAGTGGTGTGCTGCAGCACCGGAGGGAATGTTCCCACAATAGTGTGGGACTCAGACCCACCTCCGGTCAGGACACTCCGGGTCCTGCGGTACAGGCAGACTTACTACCGGCCCCGCTGGAAACCCAGAGGCCAAAGAAGAAAGGAAAAGGGCAGGAATTAACCTGGCCACCCAGAGACAGGTGGCAGATGTGCAGAAAGCACGATATGAATTTTAAGTATGTTTAGTATGGATCTAGCGTAGTGTAGGATTATGTGTGTAATGATAGTGACATACGTACTAGTTAGTGGGGTAAGAGAAAGAATCCTTTGCGGCTGATCCCTCTCCCGGGGCTGAACCACTGAAATTGGGGCGATGGTGACCATGGTGTCTTAGTCCACAGAAACATAGAAAATAGATGCAGGAGTCGGCCATTCGGCCCTTCGAGCCTGCACCGCCATTCAATGAGTTCATGGCTGAACATGCAACTTCAGTATCCCATTCCTGCTTTCTCACCATACCCCTTAATCCCCCTAGTGGTAAGGACTACATCTTGTGCAGCTACAGGGAGAAGGCAAAAAAGAAATAGAAAGAAACAGAAAGGTGATGTCACAGCCAAGGGGGTAAGTGATTGGCTGGTGATTGGTGAGTAGTTTTTCTTTTTTCTCCGATAACAGTGAGTAAACTTGAGCATTGTTGTTGCCAATTTAAGTTAATCTAAGGGTTAAGTTATGACAGGAGAGCTCGGTCACGTGATATGCTCCTGCTGTACCAGTGGGAACTCAGGGACACTTCCGGTGTCCCTGACGACTACGTGTGCGGGAAGTGTATCCGCCTCCAGCTCCTGACGGACCGCGTTGCGGAATTGGAGCTGAGGGTGGATTCACACTGGAGCATCCACGATGCTGAGAACGACGTGAGTAGCACGTGTAGCGAGTTGGTCTTACCGCAGGAGAAGGGTCCACAGCCAGATAGGGAATGGAAGACCAGCAGGAAGAGTAGTGCAAGGAAGGTAGTGCAGGGGTCCCCTGGGGTCATCCCCCTGCAAAACAGATACACTGCTTTGAGTACTGTTGAGGGGGATGACTCATCAGGGGAGGGCAGCAGCAGCCAAGTTCATGGCACCGTGGCTGGCTCTGTTGCACAGCAGGGCAGGAAAAAGAGTGGGAGAGCGATAGTGATAGGGGATTCAATTGTGAGGGGAATAGATAGGCGTTTTTGCGGCCGCAACCGAGACTCCAGGATGGTATGTTCCCTGGTGCAAGGGTCAAGGATGTCTCGGAGCGGGTGCAGGACATTCTAAAAAGGGAGGGAGATCAGCCAGTTGTCGTGGTGCACATTGGTACCAACGACATAGGTAAAAAAATGGATGAGGTCCTACAAAACGAATTTAAGGAGCTAGGAGCTAAATTAAAAAGTAGGACCTCAAAAGTAGTAATCTCGGGATTGTTACCAGTGCCACATGCTAGTCAGAGTAGGAATTGCAGGATAGCACAGATGTATACGTGGCTTGAGCAATGGTGCAGCAGGGAGGGATTCAAATTCCTGGGGCATTGGAACCGGTTCTGGGGGAGGTGGGACCAGTACAAACCGGACGGTCTGCACCTGGGCGGGACCGGAACCAATGTCCTAGGGGGAGTGTTTGCTAGTGCTGTTGGGGAGGAGTTAAACTAATATGGCAGGGGGATGGGAACCAATGCAGGGAGACGGAGGGAAACAAAAAGGAGACAAAAGCAAAAGACAGAAAGGAGATGAGGAAAAGTGGAGGGCAGAGAAACCCAAGGCAAAGAACAAAAAGGGCCACTGTACAGCAAAATTCTAAAAGGACAAAGGGTGTTAAAAAAACAAGCCTGAAGGCTTTGTGTCTTAATGCAAGGAGTATCCGTAATAAGGTGGATGAATTAACTGTGCAACTAGATGTTAACAAATATGATGTGATTGGGATTACAGAGACGTGGCTCCAGGATGATCAGGGCTGGGAACTCAACATCCAGGGGTATTCAACATTCAGGAAGGATAGAATAAAAGGAAAAGGAGGTGGGGTAGCATTGCTGGTTATTAATGCAATAGTTAGGAAGGACATTAGCTTGGATGATGTGGAATCTATATGGGTAGAGCTGCAGAACACCAAAGGGCAAAAAACATTAGTGGGAGTTGTGTACAGACCTTCAAACAGTAGTAGTGATGTGGGGGAGGGCATCAAACAGGAAATTAGGGGTGCATGCAATAAAGGTGCAGCAGTTATAATGGGTGACTTTAATATGCACATAGATTGGGCTAACCAAACCGGAAGCAATACGGTGGAGGAGGATTTCCTGCAGTGCATAAGGGATGGTTTTCTCGACCAATATGTCGAGGAACCAACTAGGGGGGAGGCCATCTTAGACTGGGTGTTGTGTAATGAGAGAGGATTAATTAGCAATCTCGTGCGAGGTCCCTTGGGGAAGAGTGACCATAATATGGTGGAATTCTGCATTAGGATGGAGAATGAAACAGTTAATTCAGAGACCATGGTCCAGAACTTAAAGAAGGCTAACTTTGAAGGTATGAGGCGTGAATTGGCTTGGATAGATTGGCGAATGATACTTAAGGGGTTGACTGTGGATGGGCAATGGCAGACATTTAGAGACAGCATGGATGAACCACAACATTTGTACATTCCAGTCTGCCGTAAAAATAAAAAAGGGAAGGTGGCTCAACCGTGGCTATCAAGGGAAATCAGGGATAGTATTAAAGCCAAGGAAGTGGCATACAAATTGGCCAGAAATAGCAGCGAACCCGGGGACTGGGAGAAATTTAGAACTCAGCAGAGGAGGTCAAAGGGTTTGATTAGGGCAGGGAAAATGGAGTACGAGAAGAAGCTTGCAGGGAACATTAAGATGGATTGCAAAAGTTTCTATAGATATGTAAAGAGAAAAAGGTTAGTAAAGACAAACGTAGGTCCCCTGCAGTCAGAATCAGGGGAAGTCATAACGGGGAACAAAGAAATGGCAGACCAATTGAACAAGTACTTTGGTTCGGTATTCACTAAGGAGGACACAAACAACCTTCCGGATATAAAAGGGGTCAGAGGGTCTAGTAAGGAGAAGGAACTGAGGGAAATCCTTATTAGTCGGGAAATTGTGTTGGGGAAATTGATGGGATTGAAAGCCGATAAATCCCCAGGGCCTGATGGACTGCATCCCAGAGTACTTAAGGAGGTGGCCTTGGAAATAGCGGATGCATTGACAGTCATTTTCCAACATTCCATTGACTCTGGATCAGTTCCTATCGAGTGGAAGGTAGCCAATGTAACCCCACTTTTTAAAAAAGGAGGGAGAGAGAAAACAGGGAATTATAGACCGATCAGCCTGACCTCAGTAGTGGGTAAAATGATGGAATCAATTATTAAGGATGTCATTGCAGCGCATTTGAAAAGAGGTGACATGATAGATCCAAGTCAGCATGGATTTGTGAATGGGAAATCATGCTTGACAAATCTTCTGGAATTTTTTGAGGATGTTTCCAGCAGAGTGGACAAGGGAGAACCAGTTGATGTGGTATATTTGGACTTTCAGAAGGCTTTCGACAAGGTCCCACACAAGAGATTAATGTGCAAAGTTAAAGCACATGGGATTGGGGGTAGTGTGCTGACATGGATTGAGAACTGGTTGTCAGACAGGAAGCAAAGAGTAGGAGTAAATGGGTACTTTTCAGAATGGCAGGCAGTGACTAGTGGGGTACCGCAAGGTTCTGTGCTGGGGCCTCAGCTGTTTACACTGTACATTAATGATTTAGATGAGAGGATTAAATGTAGTATCTCCAAATTTGCAGATGACACTAAGTTGGGTGGCAGTGTGAGCTGCGAGGAGGATGCTATGAAGCTGCAGAGTGACTTGGATAGGTTAGGTGAGTGGGCAAATGCATGGCAGATGAAGTATAATGTGGATAAATGTGAGGTTATCCACTTTGGTGGTAAAAACAGAGAGACAGACTATTATCTGAATGGTGACAGATTAGGAAAAGTGGAGGTGCAACGAGACCTGGGTATCATGGTACATCAGTCATTGAAGGTTAGCATGCAGGTACAACAGGCGGTTAAGAAAGCAAATGGCATGTTGGCCTTCATAGCGAGGGGATTTGAGTACAGGGGCAGGGAGGTGTTGCTACAGTTGTACAGGGCCTAGGTGAGGCCACACCTGGAGTATTGTGTACAGTTTTGGTCTCCTAACCTGAGGAAGGACATTCTTGCTATTGAGGGAGTGCAGCGAAGATTCACCAGACTGATTCCCAGGATGGTGGGACTGACCTATCAAGAAAGACTGGATCAACTGGGCTTGTATTCACTGGAGTTCAGAAGAATGATAGGGGACCTCATAGAAACGTTTAAAATTCTGACGGGTTTAGACAGGTTAGATGCAGGAAGAATGTCCCAATGTTGGGGAAGTCCAGAACCAGGGGTCACAGTCTAAGGATAAGGGGTAAGCCATTTAGGACCGAGATGAGGAGAAACTTCTTCACCCAGAGAGTGGTGAACCTGTGGAATTCTCTACCACAGAAAGTTGTTGAGGCCAATTCACTAAATATATTCAAAAGGGAGTTAGATGAAGTCCTTACTACCAGGGGGCTCAAGGGGTATGGCGAGAAAGCAGGAAGGGGGTACTGAAGTTGCATGTTCAGCCATGAACTCATTGAATGGCGGTGCAGGCTAGAAGGGCCGAATGGCCTACTCCAGCACCTATTTTTCTATGTTTCTATGTTTCTAATCCACCTGTGCAGCTATTAAGAGATACACGCCGGGTAACACCCGGGAGTAGGAAGTATCTACCAGTATAGCTTTTAAAGGAAGCACCGGTAAGATAAGAATAAAATGGCTGTGTGACAAAAGTTAAAAGCAGACATCAGTTCCTTGAGGAACTGACTAAGACAGCCGGTCAATTAAAGATTGTATTGTGTGTCTGAGAAGAAATGAGCCCAAATTGGAACTCGGTCACCTTTGTCAAGACAGAAAGCTTTTCTCAGGGCTAGACAATCTGTTTTATGTGCCCTACAGGAAGGAGAACATGAGAAGGCTTCTGTTCCTACTCGCCCTGATAAGGATGAGCAGCAGCGGCTGAGGGGACATGGAAGAATCCCTCATCTATGGGTGCTCAGGAGAGAGAGCACCGATCGTGACTGCAGGGGGGGCACAGCGGGTGTGGAAGAGCTCGTCGTTTTTGCCCATGAAGGAAGATGACCAGTGTGGCTGGGGTCTAACTCCACCAGCCAGGAAGGTTTTACCTATAGGAAGGCCTCCATTCCATGCCCCAGGATACGGGTTGTTGCTGCGCGGGTCAGTGTTACGGAGGGAAAAGGGGTATGTTTGACTTGTAAGGGAAAGATTCCCCTGGGTAGATGGTAGTAGCTCAGGAAGCTGAGCAAGGACATGGGGGACCAGGAATCTGACTGGGAATGACTCGGTAATGACACGTACCGTACCATCACGGGGACACGGGGAGGAGTGAAGGTGTGTTGGAACAAGTGGTGGAAGTCTGAACAGGGAATTTACGTCTGCATGTGGGGGTCAGAGGAGATCTGTCCCGCAGGCATATCATTCGCCTTCGCCAGACAATGGCAAGATGACGGGGAAGTGGTGGGGTGGGATTCTAGCCTACACGGGTGTGCGGTCCCACACTCCCCACTCCCAATTAACGCCACCGAACTTAGAGATCACATTAAGAAACCCCTGCCCATGACCCCGCCAATACGCACAATAATAGAAAGGTATCCAACCGTGGCTATCAAGGGAAATCAGGGATAGTATTAAAGCCAAGGAAGTGGCATACAAATTGGCCAGAAATAGCAGCGAACCCGGGGACTGGAAGAAATTTAGAACTCAGCAGAGGAGGACAAAGGGTTTGATTAGGGCAGGGAAAATGGAGTACGAGAAGAAGCTTTCAGGGAACATTAAGACGGATTGCAAAAGTTTCTATAGATATGTAAAGAGAAAAAGGTTAGTAAAGACAAACGTAGGTCTCCTGCAGTCAGAATCAGGGGAAGTCATAACGGGGAACAAAGAAATGGCGGACCAATTGAACAAGTACTTTGGTTCGGTATTCACTGAGGAGGACACAAACAACCTTCCGGATATAAAAGGGGTCGGAGGGTCTCGAAAGGAGGAGGAACTGAGGGAAATCCTTATTAGTCGGGAAATTGTGTTGGGGAAACTGATGGGATTGAAGGCCGATAAATCCCCAGGGCCTGATGGACTGCATCCCAGAGTACTTAAGGAAGTGGCCTTGGAAATAGTGGATGCATTGACAGTCATTTTCCAACATTCCATTGACTCTGGATCAGTTCCTATGGAGTGGAGGGTAGCCAATGTAACCCCACTTTTTAAAAAAGGAGGGAGAGAGAAAACAGGGAATTATAGACCGGTCAGCCTGACATCGGTAGTGGGTAAAATGATGGAATCAATTATTAAGGATGACATAGCAGTGCATTTGGAAAGAGGTGATATGATAGGTCCAAGTCAGCATGGATTTGTGAAAGGGAAATCATGCTTGACAAATCTTCTGGAATTTTTTGAGGATGTTTCCAGTAGAGTGGACAAGGGAGAACCAGTTGATGTGGTATATTTGGACTTTCAGAAGGCTTTCAACAAGGTCCCACACAAGAGATTAATGTGCAAAGTTAAAGCACATGGGATTGGGGGTAGTGTGCTGACATGGATTGAGAACTGGTTGTCAGACAGGAAGCAAAGAGTAGGAGTAAATGGGGACTTTTCAGAATGGCAGGCAGTGACTAGTGGGGTACCGCAAGGTTCTGTGCTGGGGCCCCAGCTGTTTACACTGTACATTAATGATTTAGACGAGGGGATTAAATGTAGTATCTCCAAATTTGCGGATGACACTAAGTTGGGTGGCAGTGTGAGCTGCGAGGAGGATGCTATGAGGCTACAGAGCGACTTGGATAGGTTAGGTGAGTGGGCAAATGCATGGCAGATGAAGTATAATGTGGATAAATGTGAGGTTATCCACTTTGGTGGTAAAAACAGAGAAACAGACTATTATCTGAATGGTGACAGATTAGGAAAGGGGAGGTGCAAAGAGACCTGGGTGTCATGGTGCATCAGTCATTGAAGGTTGGCATGCAGGTACAGCAGGCGGTTAAGAAAGCAAATGGCATGTTGGCCTTCATAGCGAGGGGATTTGAGTACAGGGGCAGGGAGGTGTTGCTACAATTGTACAGGGCCTTGGTGAGGCCATACCTGGAGTATTGTGTACAGTTTTGGTCTCCTAACCTGAGGAAGGACATTCTTGCTATTGAGGGAGTGCAGCGAAGGTTCACCAGACTGATTGCCAGGATGGAGGGACTGACCTATCAAGAAAGACTGGATCAACTGGGCTTGTATTCACTGGAGTTCAGAAGAATGAGAGGGGACCTCATAGAAACGTATAAAATTCTGACGGGGTTAGACAGGTTAGATGCAGGAAGAATGTTCCCAATGTTGGGGAAGTCCAGAACCAGGGGACACAGTCTAAGGATAAGGGGTAAGCCATTTAGGACCGAGATGAGGAGAAACGTCTTCACCCAGAGAGTGGTGACCTGTGGAATTCTCTACCACAGAAAGTTGTTGAGGCCAGTTCACTGAATATATTCAAAAAGGAGTTAGATGAAGTCCTTCCTACTCGGGGAATCAAGGGGTGAGACATGGTGAGAAAGCAGGAATGGGGTACTGAAGTTGCATGTTCAGCCATGAACTCATTGAATGGCGGTGCAGGCTAGAAGGGCCGAATGGCCTACTCCTGCACCTATTTTCTATGTTTCTATGTTACCACCACCAAGGGACCAGGGAATGGATTAGTATTGTTACTGACCGAAAAGGTGTTATACCAGGGGGTATACTGTGCAGTAGCTTCAGTTATTTTAAACCTTACCGAGGTGCACTTATCTGACTGGTGCCCAAAGGAAACAGAGCAGCTATACCAGGCCCTACTTAAAGAAATGTTCAAGCCATTTTACAAGTTAGACTTTGGGAACATAGACAAAGCAGATTTATACACCCTACACGCTAGGGCCACAATGGATACGGGGAGACCTAGAAGGGGAACCTTGAACGACATTTTTACTGCATATAATACAGGGTCTTCTGTAATAAATAGCCTGGACAATATAGAACTACAAACACAGATAAATGGTTTAAAGAACCAACTGAAAGAGATCCTGAAACAGGAAAACACAGTCGTAGGCTCAGAGCTACACGAGGACCAGGCTATGATGGTCCATTTAAAGGAAATTGTGGCTGAGCTGGAAAAACATGCACAGACTGTGAATGCACTCATACCAGAGGATAGGAATGCTTCGGACCAGGCTGCACAGAATGAGGTGTGCGTACTGTATGGGGCATGGTTGTTGGGCGAGGGTCGCAACAACCTGGAGGATTTAAAACAAGGTTTAGTCCCCTCCTGGATCAGTAACAAGCACCTCGCAGCCCTCCACCTATACAGTAATTCACTAAGCCCGTGCCAGCTCTGCCTAGCCTCTGAAGCCTACCCTGTCCCAGTAGATTGTGGAAAATCTAACCACACCATCATGGGGATAGTACTAAGGATGCTGGTCATGGGTGGGACAGCCCGACCCGCACCGGTATACAGGGTGGAGAACATTGGAGTCATTCAAGGAGGTGCACACGTTCGTTTCACAGCGGTTGCACCCTATGTCGTAAAGTGGGAGCACGCTATGACGGGTACTGACCTCTCCGGGTGCTGGAGCCGGGTTGCACATATAATACTGTGTCCCCAGCACTTGAATGCCTATCTAAATCACAGTGTGGGTTTAAAGGCACAAGACCATGTTCCTCCACAGGTAGCATACATCCGGGGTGGGACATATTGTGTCACCACCAGTGTGCACCACTACCAGCATGGACACTTCTGGTGTCTGATCAGTGACAGCAGTTTTTGCTTTAAACCTGAGGCATCAGTTCAAGTCGCCCAGGAATGGATTGTCCCCATTCCTGAACCCTCCTCTGTTCACCTCACTGTGAGAGAAAACATCACAAACCTGCAAGATTGTGTTATACATTTTGGCTATGAAATTCCTCCTCTACCCGAACATCTTACCGCTCTGCTAGCAGCTGTAGTAATCTCACAACAACATTTCTATACTCTAGAACAGAAAACAATTGAGATAGAGAGAAATATTCTAGAGATCACAATTCCACCTTGGTGAGACATTTTCAGGAATGTAGAAGTTCCTGCTGGGATCAGAATAGCTTCCCACATTTTGGTTGTCTGTCAACTTGAGATTATTCTTTACTTATGGTGTCTCACTTGCCGAGTGAAACGCCAAGGCTGTCAGGTCAGGCACCAAAGAGTGCTGTACGTCCCCTGGCCAAACTTGGGGATTGCTCAGGGATGGATGACACCATACTACCATGTTTGATTTGCATTAATTTTTACTTGCTGTAAAAACGCAGAAATCGAATGATGTAAGAACGTTACTTATCGTGTTTGACTATGTACCTTTATTTTACTGTACCTAAAATTGTGTTTGACTACTGCTATTTTACTCTGAAAACAGAGTGACGGAGGGGTGTCGGACCGAATTGTGATGACTGTATTCGCCTGTAAGCTACACTGCATTTCAAAGGGGGATGCATGTTAAAGTTTTAGCTAGGTAAATAAATACAGGGAAGGTTGACTCTCGGGAGATCAGGAATTTTGCTCACCTAGCATGACATTCAAGTATGTAGAGTGTCACGAGGGGACTGAAGGGTGCAAAATTCGTGGGAACCCCCCCAAGTGTTTGGACTCATTGGAAAGGAAATTTAATTTGGAACTATCTACCAGAAAGTTTGAAATCCTAAAGTGCACATAGAAGAAACTATGAACTTTAATCGAATTTGGGATTTTACGAGACAAATTTAGTCTGTGTGGGCAGGACTAGAGAACTAAAGGATGACTATCGTACAAAGAAACCAGTTTGAGTATTGAAGCTGTCTGGGGTATTGAAACTAAAGTAAATTGTCTGGAGAATTATGGATACTGGGAAACCCTTCTCCACAAGAGACATTAACATAGCAACAATTAACCCAGAGATAGCTAACCATCATCCAACATATGCATAACAACAAAGGTCCATCCAGCCCAACTGAAAAAAACCCAGCACAGACAGACCTTGCAAATACCAAGCTAATATTTCCATCAAGAAACAGATTTAGAAGATCGACACACCTGAGACAGGTTAGCATATTAATGAGCCCGCCAAAATATGACAAAGAAATATCAAGCCCGACAAAATTAAACAAAGAATCGAGCTGATTTGGCGCGAGGAGCAGAACAGCTCCAAAGGTATAACTGGGCCCTGCTTTAACAAAGGACATGCCATGCTTAACAGAAGGTATACACACAGCAGCATAACATCATCGAGGATCAAGAAGGGAGAGAGATCACCGCAGCAGTTGTAACTAACTTCTCCAGCCTCGACATCCTGAAATCAAAAAGGAAGGAAGAACATCACCATCGCGGCAGCAACCGACCACAGCCAACGTGGTACCACCAAAAACACTGCGATCAACCAACTTCAAAACAAAACTTCACAAGGAAGAAACCGAAGAATCAAAAGTTTCCACTCTACAACCTAGGCCTGACTACCAACTGGTGAAAACATTATCTAAAAAGACTTTGAAACTTATTTTTAACAAAAGAAAACGGGTACTTACCCCATATGTCCAAAACGCGCCCTACCGCATCAGCGGACACCACCCAACTGAAGATTGTGCAGTAAGAAATCTTCTCCAACGTTCAGGGTACGGCAAGTAGAACTTACAGAATCCAGCGAGCACCGAAATCGCGAAGTACTGCGAACTGACCATAAAGGATTGGTAAGCATAGTCCCTGTCTGCCCCGCGAGTCTAATCTAGTCAGTGTCAGGTATTGGGAGGTGGGAGGTATATTATTCACTGTAACCCCTTTGAATGTGTGACATACTGTTCTTTATTTGAGTGATTATAAGTTTGACATTGATTTTATTAAAGACAAGAAAATACAAAATTGTTTTGCACCAAACCAGTTGTCTCTTGCACTTTATCAAGTCCCCCAAATAAATCCAGAGTCTAAAACCCAAGGGAATGGGAGCGATTCGAACCGCTCAGAAGGCCAGAGGTCAAACTGACCCCCCAGACCACCCCCTTACAAAGGTGTGTTTTGGTCCTTCCATGATTGAAACCATTTCTCAGGGTGCATTAGCTCACTAATGAATTTAGTCCAATGTAATGTGTAATTTATTGTAGGAATTAAAAAATGAATTAGCAGTTATAGGCAGTGCTGTCGTACCATTTTGCTAAAAGCAAAACTATGCCAGATTTTGCTGTAGCAGGGGATCTAACGGCATCTGCCATTCATTACACTTGCCCCTGCAACCTTCAGCTCAAAAAATGTTGCCTACAAAGTTGCTGATAATGGCACAGTGAGGGAAACAGGGCATCTGGAACCTGACTGAATAGGGCAGTCAACAGGGTATCTCCTTAAGATGTAAGGATTGGGAAATTAACAGCAGAAGGACTGAGAAAGACGAATTAAACACCAAATCATGTTGGAAAGTGAAATAGAGAGAGGCAAAGAAAGATTGGATTAAGAGAGAGAAGAGACAGAAATTAAGAGAAAACAAAATTAAACAAAAAATTTGACACTTTAAAAATCTCCTAAAATAATTCACAACCTGAAGGAATGAGACTCCACACTAATAACAGTTAATTTTCAGTGCCAGAGAAGTTTTGTATAATATGGATATATAGATATAGATGGGAGTTTTGGTGTTAAGGTTCCTATTGCCCCTCTATTTGTACTGCTCGTACACTCTATACAATTTTTCATTTATTGTCAACCATCTATGTTAAAGAGAATATTTACATGGGCCTGCACTCAGGTGCACTGCATGGGTGCAGGGAATACTGGAAATTGAGCAGGTTGGAGAAAATGCTATAAAGCAATTTGCCTCAAAGTAGTTCCATTTAAATTAAAGAAAGGACAATTGGGCAGGTTACTTTACAGGTATGCACTCTGACACATTTGATTTTCCAATATTCACTGTGCCCAGGTGGGCCAATGCATCTGGGGATAGGCGTAGGATAATGTCCTTTTAAAAGTTTTATGAATGCGCAATGTTCCCGTGACACTTCCCTGTCATGTCTACTTTCATTATGCATTTTCTATCACACTATTTCTGGCATACCTGTCTATCACACTTAAACTATGGTAAATATACAATTGATTGTGTGCTCCCAGTTGCTGTCTCCAAGGTAGGTGATGTACTCTCCTTGGTCTGCTGCCTCTCCCAGCTCTTTTTAGTACCAACCCCACTGCCACCTCTCGCACCACTGGATAAGCCTTGCAGCTGATGTCTTGACTGGATTTCTGACATTTCTGTTCTATCCAAGGTCTCAGTCCCTAACCCCCAGTATCAATACCAAGAAATAACAGAGAGTTAAGCATTTTATGGAATTCCAGCTCCAGCGGGTCACGATCCTGCTGGCAACCCGCTCCCAGACTACTTTCCCAGATGTCGGGTCTGTCAGGGCTGAACAGACCCGACACACAGTGGCGGGGAAGGCAAATTAGGTTCTTATGACCTTGTTAACAACCCTTTAAACAGTATTTTGACCTTATCATAACATTTTACCAGGTTGTCCACAAGATCTACACTGCTTGGGGATCACGTCAGGTAACAACATCAGAAGTTGTGTGACCATGACTTAATTCCTTTACTTAACCGCTGCAAATTGCTATACAAGCTCTCATCTCACAGTTGTTCACTTTCCAAGATCAAAAGCTGTTGCTTACTGCATTAGGAACACAGATTGAGCTTTATACAGGTTGCAAATGTTTGGAGAAAACTCTTAATCCAGTGTCACTTCATTGGAACAACCTCTCACCATTGACAGATCGCTTCTGTCATTTCACGTTCACCTGCCATTTATTACATTGGCATCGGTGCCCTTGAAACTATCTCACCTTGGATCTCAGAATCCCACCACGATCATCCCCAACACCAGCAGCACCAACAACAACACCAACCTTCTCCGCAATCAACTGATGCTACACAGGACACGGGGCATGAGCACCCGACTACATTGCTGCCCAAGAGGCCAAGGATGGCCTCACCATGGTCACTGTTACTTAATTTGACTCTGTACACCCTGGCTGCCATATGATGCACCAGGTTGGCACCACCCCACACCAACACCATAAAGCATCCCTACAATGTCCATGCCTTTCCTTTCACATTCATCACCATTGCGGGAGGAACTTTCACCGTGCACTGCAATTCACTAAGCCACTTCCAAAGATGCACACCAATTTGTCCATGAAGGCAAAGTGTTGAAAATAAAGATATCAATGTTTGACAGCACCTCAACAGAAACTTCACATGAACATTGGATAAAAGACCCAAGTGCCTTCCAAGTGTGTCGTTAGTTGTTATGATTGGACTTGGATGAGAGTGAGTGTGAGGGGTGGCTAGTGAAAAGGGGATGTGTTAATGTAGCCAGAGACAGAGAGAGTTAAGTTAGTGTGACTAAGGATATGCAGAAGTAGGGTAGGGAAGAAGAATGATGGGGATGTGATGAGTGGCATAGCAAGATGAGGTTGAGTGTGGCTTTGCAGTAACCTTTTGTGATCCACTGAGATCACTGAAAGGTTTGCGCCACTGCAGCCTGGTCCTCCTGACAACATCCCTGGTTGTGTCCTCCGGTGTAATGTGTAACCAGGCTGTATTGATCTCCTGGGGAGATCTCTTCACCCATTGGAAGGGAAGAGAACCTTCCTGTGTGCTGTGACTCCTTCCAGAAGCATATGGGGACTCCCTCCATAAGCATATGGAGGGAGTCATGGAAGAGCCTGGGTGCAGCCCTGCACCTTAATGCAGTGCTTGTCAGTGTTTGTAGCACCTCAATGCTGCAGAACACTGAGAGCCCAAATGTCAATCTAAATTTGCGCATGATCCCTTTAAGGAAACCGGCTGATGACATATCAAATGATATCACGCTTCCTTCAATTGTCCAGCAAACATGGGCTTAACAAGCCCGATCAATGTAAATTAATTCTACACAGTGGGCTGGAGCCAGCAGCAAGGTCGGGACCCACCACCGACCCTGGCCACACCAGACCCGCCGAGGTAGGGGAAATCGCAGCCTGTGAAACCTTGCTGAAGTTGAATTTCATCCCTATTGTGTCTTGGTGCAGAACTAGGAAAATCTTCCCTGTTATGTTCTAAACTCTTTTGTGACTTTTTTTGCAGTTATATTGCTGCTTGTGTAGTATGCATAAACAATGCAATCTTGTAAAAAAAACAGCCCCACTGTCATGATAAATATCATCATTTTAAACACTGCATGACATTAACCAAACTGATCGTGACTGATTACATTTGTCTACCACATAAAGGGCAAACTGTGGATATAACTATTATATGATGCCAATTTGCATGCAAATGAGTACTCTGAGATGCTGACTATGGGCCCAAGTTTCGGGCCGCGCCTAGAACGACGCAGCCCCGACCTGGACGCCCATTTTTCGCGCCACAAAGTGCGCCTAAAAAAAACTTACAGATTCTCCGGCTCCCTGTTGGTCCTCTTGAGTCAGGTGTGGCGCAGCACGAGCAGTTGGGGGCGGAGCTAGGTCCCTGCGCTGAAAACAGTGCCGGGACCTCTGCACATGCGCGCTACAGTGGGCGTGCATGTGCAGTAGCTCCAGGTGCCCAAAACTGTGTGGGTGGGCCCGAAGCACGCAGCCCCTAGCCCTGGCCGAATGGCCTCACTGGGGTTGCGTGCATAAGGCTGCCTCCCATGCCCAGCTCCTGCTTCCTCCCGACCCGACCTGACTCCCGCTTCCGCTCCCCCCGCCCCCCCCAGACCGAACCCGACCTCGACACCGACCCAACTCCCGCTTCCCCCCGCCCCCCCCCACGCCCCCGGACTGGACCGGACCCGACTCGCGCTCCCCCCCACCCGGACCCGACCCGAGCCAACCCAACCCGACCTGCGCTTCCCCCCACCCCCCACCCAACCTGACCTCCCTCTCCCTCCCTCCCTCCGACCCGAACCGAACCGACCTCCCTCCGCCCCCCTGACCCGACCTGCGCTCCCGACCCTGACCCGCGCTCCCCCCGACCCGACCCGCGCTCCCGACCCCGGACCCGACCCGACCCAACGCCACCTACCTGTAAATCTGGTGCTGGGGACGGGCCCTGCCTGAAGTCTTGGGCCCGGCCCATTCAGCCTCCCCCCTCCCCCCCTTCCCCTTCCCCCCCTTCTCCTTTCCCCCCCTTTCCCCTTCTCCTCTCCCCCTTCCCTTTCTCCCCCCTTCCCCTTCTCCTCTCCCCCTTCCCCTTCTCCCACCCTCCCCTTCTCCTCCATTCCCCTTCTCCCCTTCCCTCCCCATCCTTCCCCCTTCTCCCCCATCCCTCCCCCTTCTCCCCCATCCCTCAGCCTCCCTCCCTCCCCTCCCCCTGCCCCCCCCTCTCCCTCTACCCCCCTCCTCCCCCTCCCCTCGCTGTCAGAAACACAGACACTGACAGACAGACAGAGAGATAGAGACATTGACAGAGACACACTGAGGGGGGGCATCCCAGCACGCTGTTGGAGGGCTCCCGGTGCTGCAGTCGGTAAGTAGAAAATGTTTTATTTATTAATTTTTTTAAAAAAAATTATTTCTATTAATTTTTTTTGATTGATTTATTGATGATTTTATAATTTATTATTGATGATGGCTCTTTATTTGTAAAACTGAAGTGTTTAATGTTTGTAAACTTCCCTTTAAACACCCCCCCACCATTCCCTACGCCTGATTTGTAACCTACGCCTGATTTTCTAAAGTGTAGACAAGGTTTTTTCGAGCGCACAAAAATCTTCACTTACTCCATTCTAAGTTAGTTTGGAGTAAGTTTTCACTGACGAAACTTTGAAAACAGGCGTAAGTGGCCGGACATGCCCCCTTTTGAAAAAAAAATTCTGTTCCAAAGTGAAACTGTTCTAACTGACTAGAACTGGAGCAAACTAAATGCCGAGAATTTGAATTTCTAAGATACTCCGTTCTACGCCAGTTGCTCCAAAAAATCAGGAGCAACTGAGGCCGAAACTTGGGCCCTAAGATACTCCATTCTAAACCAGTTGCTCCAAAAAAACAGGAGCAACTCAGGCCGAAACTTGGCTCCTATGTGTTGGCCTTGGCTCAGTGGTAGCACTCTCTCGTCTGTGTTAGAAGGTTGTGGGTTCAAGCCCCATTCAAGACTTGAGCACATAATGTAGACTGACATCCAGTGCTGTACTGAGGCACTGTTACTCTGTTGGAGGTGCCATCTTTCAGGTGAGACATTCAACCAAAGCCCTGCCTGCCCGCTCAGCGGGATGTAACAGATTCCATTGCCAATATCTTCCCCTCAACCAACACCACTAAAAACAGATTATCTCGTCATTTTTTTCAATGTTGTTTGTGGGACCTTGCTGTGTGCAAATTGATTACATTACAAGAGTAATTATACTTCATAAATACTTCTTGACTGTGAAGTGTTTTAGGATGTCCCGAGATAATATATAAATGCAAATTTGTTCGTATATCATTCCAAGATTTTGTTTATGTGCTATAGGGTGTTGTGGTTTGAGGTTCAGGTCATATTGTATATATTAGGCTTTAGCTTGATAAGACTAGTTAAGTCATTGAAAATAATGAACATGGTAGTAGTGAAATATTATATGATAGATATGTCAGAGAGGAATAAAATGTGATCATAAATTTGATTTTGTATTTTAAGGAAGCCTGTGTGCAAAAAACTGTTGACTTTCCTACGATGAACAGGAAAGCACTTTACAGTAACCTGAATACCAATAGAATTGGAGTAAATTTTCAGAGACCATGCTCCCAGCAGATTCATAAAAATTAATGAATAGAAAATTGGATCCACTGCAAATCGAGTGAACTGAGATCTGTGCTTGATTCTCCGATCTACATTCATTTCAAGAAAACCTCCATGCTGGAGTGGTGTCTCAGATAATTTACTGTTATGTTTATTTGAGGTCACCATTAACCATAGAAATAGCTTGTTTTAACTGGGCTTTAAATTTTCCTTTCAAAGGGTGCTCACTGGTTCAGAGTGGTCTGCAGTACTGTTCTTTCCCTCCAGTGCCATAGGTTGCAGTCCAGTTTTCAGATGATTTATTTTTGACTCAAGGCCCTTACAGGTGGCAAGTCAAATAAATCATGGTTACGTTCCAAATACCAATAGAGGTTGTGTATTTCAGAAAATCAGAAATAGTCACCTCATTTCTGAGAGGCCAGGTTAAGAGGATCGAGATGCAAATATTAATGTTGCCCTGCAGCACTGTCATGAGAAAATCTATGATTAGAGAGGAAAGAAAGTGAAAATGATAAGTGCTTACTTAGCCTAGGGCTGCTGGAAATAACAATATAATCAGCTACTTATGTCTCTTTTCTGTATTGAAACATCGCTTCCTATCTAAGAAGCAAACATCTTGTGTACCAATTTGCACACTGCAAGCTCCCACATACAGCAATATGATAATGACCAGATAATTTGTCTTTGTTATGTTCATTGAGAAATAAATATTGTCCAGGACACTGGCGAGAACTCCCCTGCTCTTCTTTGAAATAGTGCCATTGGATCTTTTATGTCCACCTAAGAGAGCAGACAGGGCCTCAGTTTAAAATCTCATCTGAAGGGCGGCACCTCTGACAGTGCAGCACTCCCTCAGCACTGCACTGGAGTGTCAGCCTAGATTTTTGTGTTCAAGTCATCTGGGATTCTTATGGGCATCTCACTTTTCCTCCCTCTTGGGCAACATATAATGGTCCCAAGAAAGGAACGGAAAAAAAGTATTGCATAAAAAAATCAACACAGCCACATAAATGTAAAACCTTCATCCTATTTGCATTTCTCAAACAAAATCCATTCCATGTAAGTATTTTAAATTGGAGATGACTGAGCAATGCTATTGTACAAGCACTTAAAGTATTCATATAAAATGCCTTCCTTTACCATTTTAATGTAGGTATGAATACATTTAAAATAAAGCATAGAATGTGTCTATTAAAATTAGGAGACAGCGGAATTTGATACCAGTATGTCAAGCATTCATATAATAACACAACTCACAGTCATTTCCAAGCTGTTAGAATAAAAGTGCTGCAAAGTAATTTATGAAATGATGCACCTCCACTGTTTATGCAGAGCTCCACATACATTTTTATTTTTATTTATGTCTCCTTTTTGGAGTTTAGGAATAATACCCATGATTACCCACTGATGTTAAGAACAGCAAAGGATGCAAGATAGAACAAATTCCAAACTCTGATTCCAATTACAAAATGGTCCTGTTGAGTCAAAATCAAATTATTCTTTAGATATTTCTTGTTTTGCTTCAGTACTTCATTATTTTATTAAGGTTCTCCTGGATTCCCAGGCTGAGAGGTTGGGTAGGTAATCTGGTGCGAGGCCAATCTCAATGCTGCCCTGTAACCAGCTCTTGGAAATTCGCTAGAATTGCTCTCCAATTTTCATTCTCTCTTTGTAAGGAATGGCCATCTCAATTAACACGGTCAAAATTGAGAGCTTGACATGTATGGAAATACAGTTAACAACACATCTTTTAAACTTTTTTATGAAAAGATTTTGAGATTAGAGATTTTCTCAGCAGAGCAACCTAAAGGCTAATTTGTGTTTTTATTATCTTAATTCTACAAAAAACTGCTAAATGAGTAATAATAAAGATTTTTTTTAAATAGAGATAAAAATGGATAATCTGTCCAACATCTTCAATGGTTTATGCATGTTCCTAATCTGGTGTGAGTAGCAATGTTGCATTGAAAAAGATCTAACTGACAATATGTGATTTCCATATTTGAATTGTGTATATTGTGCTGCGGAAGCAGCAGTAAAAAACAATTGGATAGATATTATTCTATGGTTATTTGACCACGGGATAAAAAAGTGACTTGGCTTTTGGCAGCTCAAGCAACACTCTAGGATGGAGCACCGCTCTACTGAAATGATGGCCTAGAATGCCTAAGGGTCCAATATATAAGAGAGGCAGTAAGGGCATTTGAGAAGCAATTCGGCACACCAAAAAACAGAGACAGGAGAAATTGCAAACAGAACAGATTTCTAATTGCCGATAGCAAAATACAGATAGAACAGACTAAATAAACCTATTCACTCATCTTTTCTGAGCTTGGCATGGCAACAACAACAACTTGCATTTATATAGTACCTTTAACATAATAAAATGTCACAAGGTGCTTCATAGGAGCTTTATCAAAGAAAATTTGACACCGAGCCACAAAAGGAGATAATGGAATAAGTGATCAAAAGCATGGTCAAAGAGGTAGAATCTAAAGGAGGAAAAAGAGGTAAGGATGCAGAGAGGTTTAGGGTGGGTATTCTCGAAGTTAGGGCCGAGGCAACTAAAGGCACGGCCACTAATGGTGGAGCGATGTATATTGGGGATGTGCAAGAGGCCAGAAATGGGGCAACGCAGAGATCGCAGTGGATTTTAGGGCTGGAGAAGGATAGAGAGATAAGGATAGGTGTAGTTATCAAGGGATTTTAACACAAGGTTGAGAAATTTAAAATCAAGGCGTTGGTGAATCGGGAGCCAATGTAGGTCAGCGAGCACGTGGGTGATGGGTGAACGGGATTTGGTGCGAGTTAGGATACGGGCAGCAGACGTTTGGATGAGCTCAAATTTATGGAGGGTGCAACGTGGGAGACCAGGCAGGAGTGCATTTGAAGAATCAAGTCTAGAGGTAACAATTGCATGGATAAGGGTTTCAGCAGCAGCTGAACTGAGGCAGGAGCAGAGCCGGGCGATGTTAAGGAGCTGGAAGTAGGTGGTTGTAAGATTGTGTGAAAAGTTGGCTTAAAATTTTCAAAATTTCATTGACCAATATGCTTCCTGAGAATCAACAGACCTTTTTGTGCCTGGTAAATCTGTAAGCTGTTCTGTGTTTTTGAAGACCTGGACAGAACAAATGGTTGTGACTACAGTGGTTACTCCCAGATATCAAGGGATTGGAGCGTGGGAGCAGCGAGAGACTGTGGAGGGATGTGATCGGGGCCCAGAAGAGACGTGAGTTCAGGGCCAGGGGCAGCATGGGCCAGTCCACACAGCGATATGTGTGCGAACTAGATCCATGCAGCAGAGCAGGTTTCCAGTCGTCTTGGATAACCCTTGCCACTGGATCAAGACCTAGCTCTGTCAAGCCCATGTGGTGGCTGGTGTGCAACATAGAAAATAGATGCAGGAGTATGCCATTCGGCCCTTTGAGCCTGCACCACCATTCAATATGATCATGGCTGATCATGCAACTTCAGTATCCTATTCCTGCTTTCTCTCCATATCCCTTGATCCCTTTAGCCGTAAGGGCCACATCTAACTCCCTTTTGAATATATCTAATGAACTGGCCTCAACAACTTTCTGTGGTAGAGAATTCCACAGTTCACAATTCTCTGGATGAAGACGTTTCTCCTCATCTCGGTCCTAGATGGCTTACCCCTTATCCTTAGACTGTGACCCCTGATTCTGGACTTCCCCAACATCGGGAACATTCTTCCTGCATCTAACCTGTCCAATCCTGTCAGAATTTTATATGTTTCTATGAGATCCCCTCTCATTCTTCTACATTCCAGTGAATATTAGCCTAGTCGATCCAATCTTTCTTCATATGTCAGTCCTGCCATCCCGGGAATCAGTCTGGTGAATCTTCGCTGCACTCCCTCAATAGCAAGAATGTCTTTCCTCAGATTAGGAGACCAAAACTGTACAAAATATTCAAAGTGTGGCCTCACCAAGGCCCTGTACAATTGCAGTAAGACCTCCCTGCTCCTATACTCAAATTCTCTCGCTATGAAGGCCAACATGCCATTTGCCTTCTTCACCGCCTGATGTACCTGCATGCCAACTTTCAATGACTAATGTACCATGACACCCAGGTCTCATTGCACCTCCCCTTTTCCTAATCTGTCGTCATTCAGATAATATTCTGCCTTCCTGTTTTTGCCACCAAAGTGGCTAACCTCACATTTATGTACATTATACTGCATCTGCCATGCATTTGCCCAATCACCTAACCTGTCCAAGTCACCCTGCAGCCTCTTAGCATCCTCCTCACAGCTCACACTGCCACCCAACTTAGTGTCATCTGCAAACTTGGAGATATTACATTCAATTCCTTCATCTAAATCATTAATGTATATTGTAAATAGCTGGGGTCCTTGCACTGAACCTTGGTACCCCACTAGTCACTGCCTGCCATTCTGAAAAGGACCCGTTTATTCCTACTCTTTGCTTCCTGTCTGCCAACCAGTTCTCTATCCACATCAATATATTACCCCCAATACCATGTGCTTTAATTTTGCACACTAATCTCTTGTGTATGACCTTTTCAAAATCCTTTTGAAAGTCCAAATATACCACATCCACTGGTTCTCCCTTGTCCACTCTACTAGTTACATCCTCAAACTTCTAGAAGATTTGTCAAGCATGATTTCCCTTTCATAAATTCATGCTGACTTGGACCGATCTTGTCACTGCTTTCCAAATGCGCTGCTATTACATCTTTAATACTTGATTCCAACATTTTCCCCACTACCGATGTCAGGTTAACCAGTCTATAATTCCCTGTTTTCTCTCTCCTTTCTTTTTTTAAAAAGTGGTGTTACATTAGCTACTCTCCAATCCATAGGAACTGATCCAGAGTCTGTAGAATGTTGGAAAATGGCCACCAATGCATCTGCTATTTCTAGGGCCACTTCCTTAAGTACTCTGGGATGCAGACTATCAAGCCCTGGGGATTTATTGGCCTTCAATCCCATCACGTTAAAAAATTCCACCCACAGGCATCTTCCACCCTTCAGGATGTAGTTCAGGACCAGGAATATTAAGTCCTTCATTGAAACACCTTTTTTGGCGTGGAAGCAAGTCATCCTCATTTCCAGAGACTGCCTATGATGATGATGATACTGCCAGATAAACTTTTTTTTATCCTGTGAGAAGTTCCAGACAAAGCGTCTCCAATGTAGAGGTGACAGGGTCATAAAACGAGACAGTTGGGGCTAAAGGGAGAAAACATACCTTGGGAATTCTGCAAAAAACAGAATACATGGCAATGACGTGTGATGTGACTATATGATTTACTGCTCTTTTGCAAACTCTTACGAACAACTGAACAACCGGGAATTTGATTGGAGAATGGACCCTCGCAATCCCTGAATGATTTATTAGGAGAAAAGGAAAAGAACCGATATCGGCCATTACCCATGCTAGATGAAACATGTACACACAAAGGGACAGGCCAGTTTTTTTGGGTATAAAACAGTGCTACGAAAGGGCATTGGGTACTGCTGCAGTCAAAAGGCAACCGGGTCAGTTGCCAGTTAAAGAGCCACATCTAGCCACCGCCGAATTGACCACTCACTGGTGTTAGTATGTATGAGTTTTTGCTTATGATCACTTGAGTTTTAAGTAAAGGAATTACTGTACATGCTTATTCGCAATCCAGAATGACTGCGTAATGGTACTATTAGATGCTTTCTTGTAATCTTTTGTTGATTTTAAGTAAAGAGAACTTATTCCAGAAATCTTTGTCTTGAGTTGTCTGTTCCACAAGTCCGAACTCTCTAAACTGTTGGACGGCATGAGGGGTAATTCCGCATATCCTATAGGTTTTGGTGATGGAGAAGATATGACATCGGAAGCTGAGCTCATGGTCAAATAGGATGCCAAGGTTACAAATGTCTGGTTCTGCCTCAGTGGTCAGGGGGAGGAATGAAGCCGGTGGCTAGGAAATGGAGTTTGTGGGGGGAACTGAAGAAAATGGCTTCGGTCTTCCCAATATTTAATTGGAGAAAATTTCTGCTCATCCAATACTTGATGGTGGACAAATAGCATGATAAATCAAAGGCGGTGGAGGGATCGAGAGAGATAGTAGTGAGGTAGAGCTGGGTGCCGTCAACATATATTTGGATTCTGTTTTTATTTCGGATGATGTTACCGAGGGGCAGCAGGAAGATGAGAAATATGAGGGAGTCAAAGATAGATTTTTGAGGGACTCTAGACGTAACGGTGCAGGAATGGGAAGAGAAGCCATTGCAGAATGATTCTCTGGCTACGACTGAATAGATAGGAATTGAGCCAGGACAAGGTACCAGGCAGGATTGTGGCATTGGAGGATGGTGGGCAACTGTGTTAAAATCTACAGACCGGTCGAGAAGGATGAGAAGGGATAGTTTACCCTGGTCACAATCACATGAGAAGTCATTTGTGACTTTGATAAGGTCCATTTCAGTGCTGTGGCAGGAGCAGAAACCTGACCGGAGGAGTTCAAACATGGTACTTCTCATTTCAAGGTAGTTATTACTTAAAATGACAACCCCTATAAAAATGCACACTACAATGTTGATATCACTAATACTTGGCATACCTCTTCTAATTTAATGCAAGCAGACTAATCTGCATTAAACATGCACCATGTGTGGAAGGTGAGAGATGGAATGCAGCAAGTGAAACCCCTTAGCCTTTGTGAGGAAGCCATTATGGAAGTCATTGACTGTGCGCATGTTAACGGATATTTTGGTTGAGGAATGGTTATACCAGTTAGCAAAGTTCTGTGATTGTAACCATAGAGAAATAAAACCTGCATGCGTTCTGCTCCTCTGTGAGGATTAGGTGGCTGGCCGGCCTGCAGCTTTCCATTGCAAGGAGCAGAGGAAAGAGGAAGGTCACTTCCTATGGCCTCAAATTTCCTGGATGATCCTCTCCTGCTTCTTCTCTAAACATGGATACTAGCCGCAAGATCCCTATTGAAGGATTCAGTTATGTTTTCTTTATAAAAATGATTCCCATTCTGCTCACCCCACAACTCTTTTAGGGAAGCAAAATAAACATTAAATCGTGGCCCCCGATCTCTGCTCACCCCACAATCTCTTATGGCTCCCTCAGCTGATTTAGCACCCACTTCAAATGTGGGCAATTAGTGCACTGTGAGAAGGAAGCTGCAGGTAAGCAAAGGTGTACATTTGTCTTTAATTGCTGTTTAACAAGCATTTAACAAACAAAAAACCTTAATACACAGTCTGTGCTTCAAGATATATTACACTTGCATATTCCCAGGAACATTTTCTGGAGCGTGAGCAACATCTAGTACATGCTCCAATAACACAAATTCATAGATAATAATGTATAACTAATGTATGTAGTATGTCTAACACTCAGAGGTAATTAACCTGGTTATGTATTATGGCAGCCTTTGAATAAACAATAATTTCAGCTATTCTTTTTCCTTAATTCAAAAATCTTTGAAAAAAATCATACAGTAATGATAACACACAGCCCCACTGATGAATGCAGAGTACAAATCACTTTTCGGTGATCTGTGGTAGCAATTTCACATTAAATGGAATGTGTCAGCATATATTTTTATAGTATGTACAATTGAAAAAACACTAAATTGAATCTCAATGTTATTTATCAGCACTTTTGAAGCAAGAAAGCAGTTGAACTGTTTTCACAATGCTTCAGCAAATGGTTTCAGGGTTATTGTTTTTAAATTGGTCTTGGGAAAGGTCAGAGCTAATAATTGGGCGCGAGGATCATGATGTGCGATCTGCCCACGCCCGTTGAAAATGGTGCAGGCAGTACATGACTCCTTAGAGCAAAGAAGATTGAGAGGAGATTTGACAGAGGTGTTCAAAATCATGCGGGATCTGGACAGAGTGCATACAAAGAAGGTTCGAGAACCAGAGGACACAGATTTAAGGTGATTGGCAAAAAGAATCAAAGGCAACATAAGAACAAACTTTTTAACACAACAAATGTTTAGATCTGAAATGCACTGCCTGAAAAGTGGTGGAGGCAGACTTAATCACGGCATTCATAAAAGGGAGTTGCACAAGTACCTGAAAGAAAAAGATTTGCATGGGGAAAGGGCGGAGAAGTGGGACTAGCTGAGGTGCTCTTGCAGAGAGCTGGAATGAGCTCGCCGGGCCGAATGGCTCCCTTCCATGCTATAACCATTCTATGATTCTATGACATTCATGCTGCCTGCTTATTAACATGATAGATGCGTGCAGCCCAATGCTGAGAGCATTGCTGAATGTCTGAACGCTCAGCAGGGAGCTCTATTTAAAGTTAGCCTCCAGTTTTAAACACAGTCAGCACTTCTTAAAGGGGAGCTGCTTTCTGAATTGAGCACCTCATTGTAATTGTTGTCAAGAAAACTGTAAGGTAATTATGGCTCAACAGGGAAGAAAAAGCAAACCTCGATTCTCAAACATAGAAACATAGAAAATAGGTGCAGGTGTAGGCCATTTGGCCCTTCGAGCCCGCACCACCATTCAATAAGATCATGGCTGATCATTCACCTCAGTACCCCTTTCCTGCTTTCCCTCCATACCCTTTGATCCCTTTAGCCGTAAGGGCCATATCTAATTCCCTCTTGAATATATCCAATGAACTGGCATCAACAACTTTCTGCAGTCGGGAATTCCACAGGTTAACAACTCTCTGAGTGAAGAAGTTTCTCCTCATCTCAGTCCTAAATGGCTTATCCCTTAACCTTAGACTGTGTCTCCTGGTTCTGGACTGCCCCAACATCGGGAACATTCTTCCTGCATCTAACCTGTCCAGTCCCGTCAGAATTTTATATGTTTCTATGAGATCCCCTCTCAGCCTTCTAAACTTCAGTGAATAGAGGCCCAGTCGATCCAGTCTCTCCTCATATGTCAGTCCTGCCATCTCGGGAATCAGTCTGGTGAACCTTCGCTGCACTCCCTCAATAGCAAGAACGTCCTTCCTCAGATTAGGAGACCAAAACAGAACACAATATTCCAGCTAAGGCCTCACCAAAGCCCTGTACAACTGCAGTAAGACCTTCCTGCTCCTATACTCAAAACCCCTAGCTATGAAGGCCAACATACCATTTGCCGCCTTCACCGCCTGCTGGAGACCTTATTGCAGGGGGTTGAACAGAGGAGACAGGTCCTCTATGCGCAGGGGGCCAGGAAACCCTCCAGACTCATTGTAAGAAAGTAGTGGGAGAAGACAGCTGAAGCAGTTACTGCTAGCAGTCTGCCCCAAGGAATTGGATCCAGTGCCAAAAGAAGCTTAATGACCTCACACGAGTAGTCAAGGTCAGTGAATGCATCTTCAAATGCCATATCCCACAAACTGCACCACTAGCCTCACACCTTGCTCAATGCACCACACCCCCAGCACTCATCTACCAAAAAACTCTATCAATCACGACTCATGCCTCACAACCATAGATTCACCTCACCCTTGCACACTTATCACTGCTGCAATCCTCACACCCATATCTGACACCTTGCACACACTGCCAGCTTTTCAAGCATGACAGTAACATCATCCAAACCCATTGCAATGCACACACTGACACACTTCACCTTCTCTTGCAGGCCAAGATTGCACATAACAAGAGACAGCAGCAGTTAATAGGCAAGGGACAGGCACAGCTGCATATCCTGACCCAGCTAGAGGAGACTGTGCCAGACATTATTGGAGGGGCAGTCACTGAGGCTGTAGTGACCGGCGAGGTTCAAACTATTATTGATGATGGTGTGCTCATACCGAATCCTCCTTCTCACATTCCATTTCCCCCTCATCCCACAGTCTCTTCTCACTTACAAACTGCCGATGGTGTAAGCGAGCACATCTTGCTTTCCCTCCTTCCCTCACTACAACCTAACCATTGTGCCTTTCTCCTTTCAGATACCCAAGAACTTCAAGCTTCACAGCTAGTGCAGCAAGAACAAAAAGAGAGTGATAGATAAGAAGAGACATCATCACTTGATCTGACTCTCCCAGGCACCAGCTCAGAAACTGGCACTGCGCATACTTTAGAGGGTAATATAAAGGCAGGATCTGCATGTGGTGAGTCACCAGGCACGAGTGGCTTGCAGCAAGGAGAGAGGGAAAGGGAAACGCAGGTGCCAGCACCACGGAGGGCAAGGTCGCACATGAGTTCTCAGATGAGGGCTCAGATGAGGGCTTTTATGGGGTGGCCTTCAGAAGGAGGGTGATGGGCACTTGTGGATCCAACTGTGTTGCTGGGTGTGATGGGCGATGTCGCAGCTTGCATTGCAACACAAGTGGAATTGGCTCAACATCTGAATGCTCCAGTGAAAGCTCAGACTTCATGGCTATGTTTATCAGTGTCGAAAGGGGCTTGCAGGCAGCAGGCTAGCAATCTGTTCTCCAAAAAATTACTAGGATTGCTGAAGTGCTGCCCGGGGGGGGTGGAAGTGGTTCCATGGAGCATGATCCTGCTGTCATCTCTCAGGATGACAGCATTCGTACTTTCACCACTGCAACTCTGCCAGTGCCCTTGCTGTTGCCTGTTAGCCAGCCAGACCAGACTGCTGCTGCCTATGCCAAGGTGGTGCTGGGTCTTCTAGGTCCAGAGATGTTCGAGGTCATCCTTCAAAGCCATCTGAAAGTCAGCAGCCTTCCACCAGCTATGCTGCAGCTACTTGGGTAGCACTGCGTAGGAGCACTGGACCAGGCAAAGGCACACGGAAGACAGGCACTGAGGGAATGCACAAAGGTGATTAGTTGACTTTTTTATGCAGTGTTGGATTGAATAATTTATAAATTACATTTGGATTGTTTGTTTTGTGGTGGCTCTCATTTCAGTATTGTGGCCAAGATGACGCTGTGTTGTTCCATGACAGCGGGATAGTACATAGAAACATAGAAAATAGGTGCAGGAGTAGGCCATTCGGCCCTTCTAGCCTGCACCGCCATTCAATGAGTTCATGGCTGAACATGCAACTTCAGTACCCCATTCCTGCTTTCTCGCCATACCCCTTGATCCCCCTAGTAGTAAGGACTTCATCTAACTCCTTTTTTGAATATATTTAGTGAATTGGCCTCAACTACTTTCTGTGGTAGAGAATTCCACAGGTTCACCACTCTCTGGGTGAAGAAGTTTCTCCTCCTCTCGGTCCGAAATGGCTTACCCCTTATCCTTAGACTGTGACCCCTGGTTCTGGACTTCCCCAACATTGGGAACATTCTTCCTGCATCTAACCTGTCTGAACCCATCAGAATTTTAAACGTTTCTATGAGGTCCCCTCTCATTCTTCTGAACTCCAGTGCGTTGGGGAGGTTGCCTCGTGGAGCACTGGGGACCCGGGGTTTCAAGGGCTGTTCATTCAGGATAAGTGGAGTCTAATGATGTATTCATGGACAGCCAATCCGGAGTGTGGATTTGCAGGCTGCCTCCTCCCTTCTCCTCCTCCTCATTCTCCTCCTTCTGAGGTGGTCGAGGATCCTGTGGAAAGGGCTGTGCCCTCATGATGGCCAAGTTGTGGAGGATGCAGCAGACCACCACGTAATGCGACACCCGTTCCAGCGAGTACTGGAGGGCCCCTCTTGAGTGGTCAAGGCAGTGGAACCATTGCTTGAGCACCCCAATGTTCTGCTCGATGATGTTTCTTGTGGCAGCATGGCTCTCATATGACTGCAGGCCACGAGTGGTGAGGTTGCGGAGGGGAGTCATCAGCCAGGTATAGAGCGGACAGCCCTTGATGCCTAGCAGCCACCCTCAGGTTCGATGTGGTGGCTGGAAAAATGCTGGCACACCAGACTTGTGCAGGATGAAGGCATCATGACTGCTGCCAGGATACTGCGCATTCACCGTCATGTGCTGAGCGTGGTCACACACCAACCGCACATTAAGTGAGTGGTACCCTTTCTGGTTATGGAACATCTTACCATTGAGATGCGGCTCCCGCAAAGCCATGTGTGTGCAGTCAATGGTATCCTGCAACATGGGGAAGCCCAATATACTGGCACTCTCCTCCTGCTTCCGTCTGTTTGGAGAGAAGACAATGAAGTCCCTTCTCCTAGTGCAGAGCGTCTGTGAACTCCTGGATGCAGCAATGGACAGCGAACTGCGAGATGTTTGCTATGTCTGGAAGGATATGCTAGCGAAGAAATTAAGGGCCATCGCGACCTTGAGGGCGACTGGCAGGTCCTTTGTCGCCTGCTCTGAAGCTGCAGGTCTGGTTCCAAGAGGTGGCAGAGTTCTGTGACCAGCTCGTTGGTGAAGTGGAGGCATTGAACACATAGTGCTGAAGACCCTAGGTGAGTAAAGCTTCCTGCTGAGAGCCTTCCTCTCCCTCCCGCTGTGAGCAGCTTGTCTTCTTTGCTGCCTCTGCCCCATCTCCCTATCATGGTGCAGTGCGAGGGGGACAGCAACTAGAGCCCCCATGACTGGGAGCAAGTGGTGTAGTCAGAGACCTTCCAGTAACAGCCAATGCCTTCCCAACATCCAGCAGCACTCCCTGCACACTTTAACAACTTTTAAAATCCCTTCCAGCAACAAAGTACTCCTAGAAACTCTGCAAGAATCAACACAAAAGCAATAATCAACTTAGCTGTAAGTTGGATGTATCACTTTAAATAGTGCTGCTGGGGGATCCCTCGTCCAACTGAACGCACGTTCAGCTGTGCGTATTTAGGAGAGGGCGTTGAATAGAGCGCGACGTCCAAAATGGCAGGTCGTGTGTCCAATCAGCGTCACACGCTGATTAATGTCATGATCTGCCTACTCTGCATATTGCCTCCGCGTGCACGTACCACCCGCACTCATCAAGATGGCAAAACGTGTGGGTTGCGCTGGAAATGGGCGGAAGAGAGATGGACACCATTATCTTTTAAACCAGTTATAACTATCAGTGCTAAGATGCCAAATTTCATGGCATGAGTTCATTGAATAAAATATCAACTTGCAGCACAGAAGGAGGCCATTCAGCCTGTCGAGCCTGTGCTGGCTCTTTAAAAGAACAATTGTGTTTCATCCCACATCCCCGCTTTTTGTCCGTAACCTGTATGTTCTTCATCCTCAAGTTCCTGTCCAACTCTCATTTTAAAAATAATTTATGGAATCAGCTTCCACCACCTTTTCAGGTAGAGCGTTCCAGATCCTGACAACACTCTGAGTGAAAAAGAATCTCCTCCTTTGCCTGCTAGATCTTTTGCTAATGATTTTGAATCTGGTTATTGACCCACTCGCCAGAGGGAATAATTTTTCTTTATCTACTCTATCAAAACCTCTCATCATCTTGAAAGCCTCAACTTACATAGAAACATAGAAATTTACAGCGCAGAAGGAGGCCATTTCGGCCCATCGTGTCCGCGCCGGCCGACAAAGAGCCGCATGGCCCTTCATCAGCAGCCCAAAAGTTACATACAAACCCATGAACAATGACGGAAAGGCAAAGAGTACCCAGCCCAACCAGTCCGCCCCACACCACTGCAACACCCCTTATATTAAAACATCTACACTCCACCCCAACTGGAGCCATGTGATCTCCTGGGAGAGGCAAAAAACCAGATAAAAACCCAGGCCAATTTAGGGAGAAAAAAATCTGAGAAATTTCCTCTCCGACCCATCCAGGCGATCGAAACTAGTCCAGATCACCCTGGCCGTATTCTATTCGCTGCAGTACTTACCATTATATCTGCGCCGACCAACAAAAGGTCATCTAGTCTAATCCTAATTACCAGCTCTAGGTCCGTAACCCTGCAGGTTACGACACTTTAAGTGCCTATCCAACCATCTCTTAAAAGTGGTGAGGGTTTCTGCATCCACAACTCTTCCAGGCAGCGAGTTCCAGATCCCCACAACCCTCTGCGCAAAGAAGCCCCCACTCCCTCAAATCGCATCTAAACCTTCCACCAACCACCTTAAAACTATGCCCCCTCGTAATAGCCCCCTCCACCAATGGAAATACGTCTGGCCCCTCAATATTTTGTACACCTCGATGAGGTCTCCTCTCAACCTCCTCTGTTCCATTGAGAACAAACCCAGCCTATCCAATCTGTCCTCATAACTAAGATTCTCCATTCCAGGCAGCATCCTAGTAAATCTCCTCTGCACCCTCTCTAGTGCAATCACGTCCTTCCTATAATACGGCGACCAGAACTGCACGCAGTACTCCAGCAGTGGCCTAACCAAAGTATTATACAATTTAAGCATAACCTATCTGCTCTTATATTTTATGCCTTGACCAATAAAGGCAAGCATTCTGTATGCCTTCTTAACCACCTTATCCACCTGGCCTGCTATTTTCAGGGATCTGTGGACAAGCACTCCAAGGTCCCTTTGTTCATCTACACTATTAAGTGGCCTACCGCATAATGTATATACCCTTTCCTTATTAGCCCTCCCAAAGTGCATCACCTCACACTTCTCTGAATTAAATTCCATTTGCCACTGCTCTGCCCACCTGACCAGTAGATTGATATCCTCCTGCAGCCCATGACTTTCCTCTTCATTATCAACCACACAGCCAATTTTAGTGTCGTCTGCAAACTTCTTAATCATTTAGGTCACCTCGTAACTTTCTCTGTTCCAAGAAAACATTCTAACTTTTCCAACCTCTCCTCATGACTGAAGTCTCTCATTCCTGGTAACATTCTGATAAACCTCCCTTTCTATGGCTTTTACATTATTCATGAAGTGTGGTGCCCTGAATTGTCCACAATACTCCAGCTGAGGCCGAATCAGTGATTTTAAAGTTTGAGCATGATCTCTTTGCTTTGATATTCTATTCCTCTATTTATAAACAGAAGTAATCCAAATGCTTGTTTAACCACCTTATCAACTTGTTGGGCATATGACATCAAGGTCTCTCTGCTCAACTACACTTTTCAAAATCCTGCCAATTATAGTATACTGTCTTTCCATTTTAGTCCTTCCAAAGTGCATCACTTCATACTTCTCCACATTAAACTCCACCTGCCATACTTCTGCTTATTGCTCCATCCTATTTATGTCATCCTGAAGTCTACAACCATCTTCATCATTATCTACAACAGTGACTACACTCCAAAAGTACTTCAATGGCTGTAAAGCATTTTGAGACGTTCGGCGGGCATGAAAGGCACTAAATAAATGCAAGTCTTTCTTTTACTACTTTGCCAAGTTTTGTAACATCTTCAAACATTATAATGCTGCTCCCAAAATGCAAGTCTAGGTCGTTTATAAAAATTGAAAAGAGCAATGGACCCAGAACTGACCCTTTGAGAACATCACTGCAAACCACCTGCTAGTCTGAAAAACATCCATCCACCACCACCCTCTGCTTCCTGTCACTGAGCCAATTCTGTATCCACACCACCACTTTTCCCTTAATTTCATAAGCTTCCATCTTCTTAATAAGCCTCTCATGTGGCACTTTGTCGAATGCCTTCCGAATGTATTTCTATACAGCTACTGCACTAGCTTGATCAACTTTCTCTGTTACCTCATCAAAGAATTCAATCCAGTTAGTTAGACATGAATTGTCTTTAACAAATCTATGCTGGCTGTCCTTGATTAACTTATGCCTTTCCAAATGAAAGTTTATTTTGATAATGGTTTCCAATAACTTCCCCACCACTGATGTTGGGCTGACTGATCTGTAATTTCCAGATTTAGCCCTTTTCCCTTTCTTGGTAAGTGGTATAACATTAGCAACCCTCCAATCCGGCGACATGACTCCTGTATCCAATGAGGATTGAAAGATTGTGACCAATGCCATTTCTATTTCTACCTTTACTTCTTTTAGCAACCTAGAATGCATTCCATCCGGACCATGTAACTTATCAACTTTCAGCAATGCTAATTCTTTTAGTATGTCTTCTCTATCTATTATTATTCTGTCCATAACTTTCCTCTTGTCTTAAAGAAGAGTTAAATAATTAAAGCCATTATGTTGCATGCATGCGCTTACATTCACACAAACACACACCCTCTAATTAAACATCGGGAGGATAGAAGCCATAATAACTTGCCCTGCCACTCCATACTTTTGCCACAGATTCCATTCTCTTCCCTGGCCATTGCCTGAGGCTGAACCAGACCAATTGCAATGTCCTATTCAAACCCAAGCTGAGCTTCCAATCTTATATACTCTCATAAAAA
Source organism: Pristiophorus japonicus (assembly GCF_044704955.1). NCBI lineage: Eukaryota > Metazoa > Chordata > Chondrichthyes > Pristiophoridae > Pristiophorus > Pristiophorus japonicus. The sequence goes on from NC_091978.1 coordinate 300,877,786, forward strand.
CATAAAAACATAGAAAATAGGAGCAGTAGTTGGTCATTTGGCCCTTCGAGCCTGCACCACCATTCAATATGATCATGGCTGATCCTGTATCTCAACATCATATTCCCGCTTTCTCCCCATAATCCTTGATGCCTTTTGTGTCCAGAAATCCATCTATCTCCTTCTTAGATCAGTGCTGGGACCCCAATTATTTACAATCTATATTAACGACTTGGATGAAGGGACCGAGTGTTGGATGATACAAAGATGGGAGGAAAAGCAATGTGTGAGGAGGACACAAAAAATCTGCAAAAGGACAGGCTAGGCGAGTGGGCAAAAAATTGGCAAATGGAGTATAATGTTGGAAAGTGTGAGGTTATGTGCTTTGGCAGAAAAAAATTGAAGAGCAAGTTATTATTTAAATGGAGAAAAATTGCATAGTGCTGCAGTATAGCGGGACCTGGAGGTTCCAGTGCATGAAACACAAAAGGTCAGTATGCAGGTGCAGCAAGTGATCAGGAAGGCCAATGGCATGTTGGCCTTTATTGCAAAGGGGCTGGAGTATAAAAGCAGGGAAGTCTTGCTACAGTTATACAGGATATTGGTGAGGCCACACCTGGAATACTGCATACAGTTTTGGTTTCCATACTTGCTTTGGAGACAGTTCAGAGAAGGTTCACTCCAGAGATGAGGTTGATTCCGGAGATCAGGAGGTTGACTTATGAGGAAAGGTTGAGAAGGTTGGGCCTATACTCATTGGAATTCAGAAGAATGAGAGGTGATCTTATTGAAACGTATACGATTATGAGGGGGCTTGACAAGGTGGATGCAGAGAGGATGTTTCTAGTGATAGGGGAGATTAGAACTAGCGGGGCATAATCTTAGAATAAGGGGCCGCCCATTTAAAACTGAGATGAGGAGGAATTTCTTCTCTCAGAGGGCTGTGAATCTGTGGAATTCGCTGCCTCAGAGAGCTGTGGAAGTTGGGACATTGAATAAATTTAAGACAGAGATAGCCAGTTTCTTAACTGATAAGGGAATAAGAGGTTATGGGGAGCGGCCATGATCGTATTAATTGGCGGAGCAGGCTTGAGTATAGCCTACTCCTGCTCCTATTTCTTATGTTCTTATGTCCTTATGTTCTTAAATATATTCAGTGACTTGGCCTCCATAGCCTTCTGTGGTAGAGAATTCCACAGGTTCACTACCCTCTGACTAAAAAATTTCTCCTCATCTCAGTCCTAAATTTCCTACCCCGTATCCTGAGACTGTGACCCCTTGTTGGACTTCACAGCCAAGGACAACATCCCTCCCACATCCAGTCTGTCCAACCGGTCAGAATTTTATACATTTCAATGGGATCTCCTCTCATTCTTCTAAACTCTAGTGAATACAGGCCTAATCAACCCCATCTCTCCTCATAAGCTAGTCTTGCCATCCCAGGAATCAGTCTGGTGGACCTTCGCTGCACTCCCTCTATGGCAAGTATATCCTTCCTTAGGTAAGGAGACCAAAACTGCACACAATACTCCAGGTGTGGTCTCACCAAGGCCCTGTATAACTGTAGTAAGACATCCTTGCTCCTGTACTCAAATCCTCTTGCAATGAAGGCCAACATACCATTTGCCTTCCTAACTGCTTGTTGCACCTGCACGTTTGCTTTCAATTACACCTTTGTACATTGACATTTCCCAAGCTATCATCATTTAAATAATACTCTGTCTTTATGGTTTTCCTCCCAAAGTGGATAACTTCACATTTATCCACATTATACTGCATCTGCCATGTGTTTGCCCACTCACTCAACCTATCTAAATTGCTTTGCAGCATCTTTGCATTCTCCTCACAACTCACAATCCCACCTAGTTTTGTGTCGTCAGCAAATTTGGAAATATTATATTTGGTTCCCTCATTCAAATCATTTATATATATATATATTGTGAATAGCTGGAGCCCAAGCACTGATCCCTGTGGTACCCCATTAGTCACTGCCCGCCACACTGAAAAAGACCCGTTTATTCCTACTCTCTGTTTCCTGTCAGTTAACCAATTTTCAATCCATGCCAGTATATTACCCCCAATTCTATGTGCTTTAATTTTGTCTTATGCGAGACTATATCAAAGGCCTTCTGAAAATCCAAAGACACTACATCCACTGGTTCTCCCTTATCTATTCTATCAGTTGCATCTTCAAAAAACTCCAGTAGGTTTGTCAAACACGATTTTCCTTTCATAAATCCATGTTGACTTTGTCTAATCCTGTTGATATTATCCAAATGTGCCATTATCACATCATTTATAATAGATTCTAGCACTTTTCCTACTACTGATGTCAGGCTAGCCGGTCTGTAGTTCCCTGTTTTCTCTCTCCCTCCTTTTTTAAATAGTGGGGTTACATTTGCCACCCTCCAATCTACAGGAACTGTTCCATAATCTATAGAATTTTGGAAGATGACAACCAATGCATCCACTATTTCCATGGCTACCTCTTTTCGTACTCTGGAATGCAGATTATCAAGCCCTGGGGATTTAGCGGTTTTCAGTCCCATTAGTTTCTCCAGCACTATTTTCTTACTAATCATTTCCTTTAATTCCTCTTGCTCACTAGACCCTTGGTTCCCTCACATTTCTTGGGTGTTATTTGTGTCCTTTTCCGTGAAGATAGAACCGAAGTATTTATTTAATTGTTCTACCATTTCCTTGTTCCCCATTATAAATTCTCCTGTAAAAGACCTATATTTGTCTTCATTAATCTTTTTATTTTTCCGTACTTGTAGAAACTTTTGCAGTCGTTTTTTATGTTCCTTGCAATTTTACGCTCATACTCTATTTTTCCCTCTTAATCAATCTCTTGGTCCTTTTTTGCTGAATTCTAAACTGCTCCCAATCCTCAGGCTTGCTACTTTTACTGGCAACTCTTTATGCCTCCTCTTTGGATCCTCTTTTGTTAGCCACGGCTGGGCCACTATTCCATTTGTATTTTTACGCCAGAAAGGAATGTATAATTGTTGCAATTCATGCATTCGTTCCTTAAATGTTAGCCATTGCCTATCCACCATCATGCCTTTTAATGAATCTTCCCAAACTATCATAGCCAATTCATTCCTCATACCTTCGTAGTTTCCTTTGTTTAGATTTAAGATGCTAGTTTCAGATTAGACTACTTCACTTTCATCTCAAAGACCTCCACAGTACACTATGCTCTCCGTGTCAGTGTCCCATTTTAGATTCTCTCTCAACTTCAGCTCATCGAAACTCTGTTGCCCTTATCCTATCCTGTACCAATTCTTGCTATTAACCCACATTGACTCCCAGTCCCCAACATATCATATTTAATATTCTCATCATGATTAAATCCCTTCATGGCATCACTGTTCCTTATCTCTATCCTCATCCAGCCCTACAACCGCTCCCTCTACCGCCCCCCACCTCCGCCCCAAGCTCTCCGTTGCTCTTACACTGGCCACTTGTGTAGCCCCCCCATCACTTCGCCCATTATTGGCAGCCATGCCGTCAGTCATTTAGGCTCCATGCTCTGAAATTCCCTCACTAAACACCTCCGGCTCTCCATCTTCCTCTTCTCCTTCTTCAAGACCCTCTTTAAAATCCACCTCAGTGAGCAAGCTTTTGGTCATCTCTCCTAATATCTTCTTTTAATTTGAATAGGCCTCGTAAGCACCCCGGGATAATATTGCTATGTTAAAGGTGCTATATAAATGCAAGATGTTGTTGTTGTGTGTATATATAATATACTTCTTAAAAAGCGATCTGTGGACCTCCAATTGAACTTCACAGATCTATATTAAAAATAATGTTAATTTCTAAATGAATGTGCATTATTCATTTTAGGTATAACATGTCCTTCCAATTCTGTATTTTGAATCATATGTCTGGACAGAGAGAGTGATTTAATGCATCAGCAAGGATTATTTGTGCAGTCAGCTGCTCTTTATTTATTTGTTTAGTTACTTATTTTGTATTTTCTCCCATTTTCTTTCTAGGTCTTCCTGTGCAATGCATCATTCCAAAGGTGAGTTGGCAGAAAGACTGCCTAGTCCCAGGCCTTAACTAATGCTGCTGATGTGCAACCATTGCACTAAGAAGTGACAACAGTGCATCAGAGTGACTTCCTTTCCCAAATTTCTTCCCCCACGGAGTTTATGAGAGAAATTTGTTCTGTGCTTACTCCTCCTGAGTCTGTTTTTATGGCCGAAGGCATAACGAAGGTGAGCAATAATAACAACAGTGTGTCAGGCAACATCTGTGGAGAGAAAAACAGTTAACATTTGGGGTCAACGACCATTTGTCAGAACTGGCGAATGTTTGAAAAGAGCACATTCTTAAGAAGCACTGACAGGGGAAGGGAAGAGAGAACAAAAGAGAAGGTCTGTGATAGGGTAGAAGGCAGGAGAGATTAGAGAGACAAAAGGGCCGATGGGCCGAATTGAAATGGAATTGGCAGCAGTTAGAAAAAGGTTTGTCTAGATAGGGTGTGAATGGCGGAATAATGACCAGCTGCTTTTGGAGACAGAGAAAATAAACATAAGCTCGGGTGGTGGGGAGTAGGGGGCGGAAGAGACCTAAAGATGGGCAGAGGTTATGCTCTGAAATTGTTGAACTCAATGTTGAGTCCAGAAGGCTGTAAAGTGCTTAAACGAAAGATGAGGTGCAAGAAGGAGAGCAAGTGTGGCCATCAATGTATACTGGAAGTGGGTGTGAATATAGGGCTGGATTTTTGGCTCATTTGTGCCTCGGTTTGCACCTCAGCGGGGTGTTAAATGCTGTTTTTGGGCACTATGCCGGGAATCCAGGATTAACCACCCAGGCAGAAGATTCGGCTATTGGTTCGCGTGGCACAAAAACTTTCTGCCCCGCCTTCCGTTTTTAGTGTGATGATGACGTCAATCATTGTGCAATGCTGCGCCAGTACCTCAGATGGAACATTCGGCCCATTTACCGCCCACTCCAGGAAACGCCTGTAAAAACCAGGCAGCTCCAGGGTGCGGCAGGTGGTATTGCCAGCATTTTTAAATGGAGGGATGGGGATCCTACATAAAAAGTCATATTGACTACAAATGGTTGCACACATAATGCTGTGTGAAGCTCCAACTTGCAAACTTCATTTTTATCTGCCATTACAGTGCCCATACAACTTCAGTGAGAGAATTTAATGTGGGCATTACTAGTTTGCCAGCGTATCATGCTCCATGCTATTGCTTGGCGGTGTCAAGCTAAAGGTAGGACTCTTGGCCATGTCGGCCCACGAATGATGAGAGGCCAAAGACGTCTGGGGAGGAGGGCTTAGCCCCCTATGGGTTTACAGGCACCAACGCTCAGACCTCCAGCTCTCTGAGGAGCAATGTGTGAGAAGGCTGCACATCCGAAAGGTATTGCTGACAAGGACATGCCATCATCTCATCCAGGCAGACCCATGCCTGCAACGCTTTGGAGGTAGCCTTCAATACTTCCTTCAACAGGTTTCCAAATTCATTGTGGTGTGCTGCATGCTGCACAGCTTTGCCATCATGAGGGGCCAGGCATTGCTAGTGGGGGAGGAGGATGATGAAAAGGAGCCTGGCGAGGCCCCCATTGGATTGCCTCCCCCATGGGTGGTGTGGCTGTGTGGAGATGCTGCTGGATCAACACTTGCACGTCGCCAGCTCAAATGGACCAGTTCGTCTAAATGGAGGAAACTGAGGAATGGAGCTAATACTGGTCATGCTATATGCCCCCATAAAAGCACATCTCCGGTGAACGTTGGAATGATGCACAAGACACCAATGACAAATGATGAGTCATAAATTTTACTGCAACAAAGTCATAAACCGCCCACCCCCCCCCCCTCCATACCAACACCAAAATAAAACCAGATAATATACATTATGTTGCAGGACACTAAACAACAATGAAACTTCTTTATCATCCGTTGTGTAATGCCTGACTTAACGCCAACGCTTCTCCAACTTATATTTTTGCTGAAATTTGAATTTGGAGGCGCAAACTATTTTCAGGCGCTAACTTAAATGCCCCGCCACCATTAACGCCCCAAAATCCAAAAAGCCCAAAATGCAGCCCATAGGGCTAGACTTTCCACTTTTGTACAGATCACCCAAAAATGCGTGGGTGATAAATATGGGTTTTCAGATCGCCGGATTCTTGCCCATTTTCAAACCCCCTAGTTTCCATTTTATAAAATGGGCATTACCGCAAGCGATATGAAATGGATGTTAGCGTTAAATCTCTCTAACCTTCTGCAGTAAAGTGTCACTGTCCTGAGCAACGGCATGGCAATGTTCGTTTCCCACGATTCAGGAGGTCAGGGATCATCATTACATGCGCATAAGAGGAGACAGAGAAAGAGGGTGCAGAGAGGGAGTGAAGGCATGTGTGGGTGTGGTGTGGGTTCTTGTTTGGCTGCTTTGGAAGGTAGGAGGGAGAGTTGAGCTTTATACAAAATTGTGAGAAAAAAGTTAGCTCTTACAAGCCAGATATTTTGTCTAATTTTGTGCCTATAATGGAGGAATGGAGGGAGCGGAGGAGGTGACACAGCACGCTGTGGAGACTGATGCTGGCGAGAGCAGCGACCTAGGAGAGGAACAAGTGGGAGGACGAAAGAGAGTGAGGAGGTTCTCAGATGAGGCAAATGCCTCCTTCATGCAGGAGGTCGAGTCATGCTGGGGTCAATTGACACAGGGAGGGCATGGGAAACCCACCCCAAAGAACTACCAGAAGATATGGGCTGAGATAGCCGAGGTGGTCTCATCGGCGACCAATGAGGTGCGTGAGGGCAACCAATGCTGCAAGTAATGGAACGACCTTGTCGGGTCCGCCAGAGTAAGTATTACATTTATTTACATGTACTTATATATTTATATAATTAAATTTGTAAGTGTCATGAGTGATTAAAATCAAGTGTAAGGTCTTTCACTTTTACCGTGAATGTTGTACTCAAAGCCTGCGGTCACGGTGTACGTCTTTAGGTAAAGAATGATAATTTTCTTTATAATCATGATTACATCTGTCAGTTATGTGTTGTATCAGTCCTTGTGACAGTACCTAGCAATGAGATCACATAATGATCTCATGCCATGTCGTCCTGTTGTTACCTTTTACAGAAGAAGCTTTCGAGGAATAGGGCCGAGCAGAGGCGAACGGGTGGGGGGCCTCCAGTCATCATCGACCTCACTGACATCGAGGAACGGGTGCTCTCACTAGTGGGGACCCACCTCTGGTCGGCCATGCAGGCATCTGCAGAACCTGAAGTGATGCCATGTGAGTAAAGTATGCATCATTGCGTGATGTAAAGTCAATAGATGCCACACCCACTCCTAACTGAACAATAATATATGATAGATGATTTCTAAAAGTGTCATCTAAATAATGCTGACCTCATGAGAATCATTGCAATGCAGAATGTGTTAGTGGTCTTGAAATATGATGTCTGTGATGATTTTGATAGTGGTGGTGCTTTTGTTGTGCATATGCTGTGTGTAGCGCTGTAATCACCTTGTGATCCTAGCATCCCCTTCTCCTCTAATAACCTCATTTGTGTTTTGCAGCTCAGCCAGCAGTGCATCCCTAGGCAAGACCACCGAGGCCAGAAGGTGGGGGCGCGGGGCCAGATTTGCTGTACGATCTTCCATTCTGGTGCTGAGGAGCATTGATTCTCTCCTGTCAATCTGCTGGGTCCGTTCTCTACGGATGACAGCGCGGACTTTGAGGAGCCTGCATCACCAGGCTCCAGAATGCATTCAACCCCAGCACCATCTAGTTATCCTCTGGCCATTCCCACCTCAACTCTGGAGGTACCAGGCCCAAGCACCTCGCCACAGGGCACCCCAGTTGTCCCCAGGATGGCACCGACCTCTCCAAGGTTTCTTAGATGCGGCAGGTCTGCTCCACGTGCGCCAGATGAGAGTGGCGACATGGTAGAGTTGTCCAGGAAGACTGTTGACATAGGTCAGCAGATCCTCCAGGCATTGGAGGGGCATATCCCGACAGCTGGCCAGCATCTCTGGCACCATGACAGAGTACGTTCCGCAGCATGGAGCACACAACCATGAATTGAGCATCCTGATCAGGGTTGTATCGTAGCTCCCCCCCTGAGTGCTCCAGGCATCTAAAGCACTGCTTAAGCACACTAATGGTTTTCTGGACCACATTGCGCGTAGCTCTGTGGCTCTCATTGGTATTGCTTCTCGGCTTCGGTGTGGGTGTCACGCAGCGGGGTCATCAGCCAGGTGGCGAGGCTATATCGTTTGTCACCAAGCATCCTGCATTGACCTTGTGGCTGACTGATAACCATGTCAGATACAGCACTCTCACGCAGGATGTGAGCCTCATTGATGCTGCTCGGAAATTTGGCATTCACTGTCATAATTATCTGGTTGTGGTCGACAATGAGTTGGACCTTCAGGGAGTGAAATCCTTTTCAGTTGCGAAAAACCTCTGTGTCCTGAGAAGGTGCCCGCATGGCGATGTGCTTACAGTATATTGCTCCCTGCACCTTGGGGAAGTTAGCAATTCGGTAGAATCCTAGAGCCCTGTCAGTCTGAGCCTCCGTGATCATAGAAAAGCTGATAAAGTCCATCCTACATACGTATAGGGCTTCAGTGACCTGTCTAATGTAGCAATGTGTGGCATGCTGAGATGTAGCGCAAATGTCGACCGCGGAGGCCTGAAAGGAACCGGATGCATAGAACGACAGTGCCGCGGTGACTTTGACCTCAACGGACAGTGAGGTCCTGAAGATGCTGGCAGGCTGCAGGTCTTCCCTGATGAGCTGGCATATCTCACCACTTTGTGGAAGCGCAGTCTCCGAAGGCAGCTGTCTCAGATAAGTCGAGGTAAGAACGCTTCTCTCTGTAAGTGCAGGGAGTGTATGGTCTGGTCCTTCTTATCAGTCTGGCACATAATGCTGTGGATTAGACGTTGTGCCATTTGTACTCTGCAGCATCTGCGTTGTCATCAAAGCAGACTGAGAAATGACTGGCCCCATTCCAATAACTATAAGTATAATGCCGATTGTTCACAAGCATTAAATTTCCCCACTAAGACATCTAACGTAAAATCCAATCGTTCACAATATGATAAGATGTCTGTTCAGATGGTCACATCATCTTACAAGAACACCAGAGTACATTCAAACTCCCCTGAAGTTGAAGCAGCCTTTTCAATGAAGTGATCTGCGATTTACAAAATGGTGTCCACACCGCTGAGATTAGTTCAGATCAGTTCAACATTTTCACAGCAGTTTTTTCGGCAAGCGAGATTGTGGGCGATATGTGCGCGAGGTGCTGAAAGTCACTAGGCGTTAGTTTCTGCAAATGTGATCTTTATAACAAAAAAAAGTGGCCGGTCGGTATTATTGAATTTCGGCGTTAATTACATGTCGAAAGTAACGCTCGGTGATATTATGGCCGTTGGGTACGCCCATTCTGATGATTCCACCCAAAAAAAGTGGGCGGGCGGTATTATTTTATATCAGCGTTACGTACATGCAGAAAGTAACGCTCGCCGATAAGTGACCGAGACATGGGCGTCAGTTTCCATTTTGTGGCTAAATGGGCGATATATGGGCGTTACATCTCATTTCAGTGTTAAAATGGACGTTAAGTGGGTGGTATGCATGCAAAAATAATGGAAAATCTAGCCTATGGTGTTTTAATCCAGATCTTGAATCTCTCACTAAAGGCGATTCTCAGCATGGAGAGAAAGTATTTGTCTTTTTTCTGATCAAATGGGTTTCAGCAGCAAGGAAGAGCACCATGACTCAGGTTGTGGTGCTATTGCAATGATAAGCTATGTAATATATATACTTGTTCCTGCACGGAGCCCACTTGGTCTATGTGGACTTGTTTGATATTGTGACAAGTCTGGAGGGCAGGATTTTGGTCAGAATTTTACAGTCATTATTATTGAGCAGGAATATTATTCTATTGGATGCAGAGGGGTAGATCTTTATCCTTTTCTTGTGTATCAGCATGATTGCAACTTCCTGCAGTGTGCCTGGAAAGTTGCTTGTGAGTTTGTGGTGAATAATTTTCAACAGCATTGGTATGAGTTCAGGGACTAGGGCTAGAAATTCATGTATTTACTGTCACTCCGTAGCACCATGAAATGGTGATAAAATGGCAGTTGCCACTCTTTTGCCAGCTGGTGGTGTTTCCCGCAACGGCTGCCATATTCCTCTCCATCCTGACAGCGGCCTGGCAAAAATTGGCGGCATGGTGACGTGAATCGGCATGCAATGCCGATTTAACGTCACGAACACGAACTTCGACCTTAGCGCTGAATTCAGTGCTGGGTCCTAAGCACGCCATATTAGGCTGACAGTGGCAATGTTTGCAGCTCTTAAAGGGACACACATATCATTCAGGTAAGTTTCAATTTAAGGGGTTGGGCTGGGTTTTATTGATTTTATTGAAGTGGTGGCTTGCTGCAATAGATGTGAAAAGTTTTTTTGGGAGTGTATGGAGTGCTTCTGGAGCTGTTGACCCACTGGCTGGGAGGCTGAATTTCTTAGGTGTATGAAATGAGGAAGACACAAGGGTGGAGCTGTTCTGACAGGAGGGTGGGAAAGCAAGAGGTGCATAATGTATATCCAGAAGGAGGATAATGTATGAGGATACAAATATCTTGTATTCTTTCAGCCCCACCACTGTCCAAGGGCTCAACCATGCTCCTGCCAAGAATAGCCTGCACCATCTCCTCTAAAGGGGTGAGGTGAGGCTAGGAATGAGTGATGTGCCTCATCATTGGTGCAGATTGTTGGTAGGTGAGTGATTGGAGGTTGTGCATTGAGCAGTGTGTGAGTCTAGTGGTGCAGTTGGTAGGAGATGGCTTTTGAAGATGCATTTACTAACCTTGACCACGATGGTTTTAGTGATGTACTCCCACATCGTTCTTTCTGGAGGGCCTCCTGGCCCCTGTGGGTAGAGGCCCGCTCTTGCAGCATTGACCCCTTTCACAAAGCTGGAGTGCTGTGTGTGAGATCCTGGGTACATCTTCCCTGGCTTGCTGAGCCATTTGTGTTAGCGCTGAGGTAGTTTACCTATTTATTGAGGTTTAACAGCTGAATATTCATCTTTGGAACTTCTTTTAAGTACTGAATATTTCTTAAAAGGCAGAAAGGGTATTGATTCACTGCAGTTTATTTTGTATCAATCAGTGTGCATGACCCCTTTCATTCTCAGACCTCTTCATTGCCCACAATTCCTTGCGAGCTCCACAGCTTCGCTCACAGAGGCTGTGAGAAGCTGCAAAGCCACACCTGGACAGAAACTTCATCAAGGATCCCTCCTGCAATGCCACCAGGATGGAAGGTGAACACTACACCACCTATCTCCATGCCCCCCAAACCAATTTCACTCGGTTAGCAATGCAGCTATTTCCAGCGACCGTTAACTGCAGTTGGTGGTAACACCAGCATCTTTGCTGGTGAACACGAATATTTCCCCTCGGGGCTTTATGGAATTCAGTGGGAAACCTATCAAATGCCTGTGCCTCTCTAGACTGTGGTCCATTTAGTACTGCCTGTATCTCCTTGGCCTGAATGAAGAATTCTTACGATTGAGCACCCTTTGATAAGAGTTGGGAAAAAAGGACTCCTGCTGAATGGTTTGAGATTCTGAGGCATACAATGAAATATAAAGGTTTACAAACTCAGTTAATTTTATTCAGATCAGGGGTTTAAACGATTCAATTATGATGACAGGTTGCATAAACTTGGCTTGTATTCCCTTGAGTTTGGAAGATTGAAGAGCGAACGAATTGAGGTGTTTCAAATGATGAAGGGATTCAATAGGGTTTATATAGAGAAACTATTTTCTCTGATGGGAGAATCTAGAACAAGAGACATCGGTCTAGAAATTGAGTAGCGCCCTATTTTGAGCAATAACTTTTGTGGGAACGCAAAAGTATCGCCGGGTGCTGCACAATTAAATCTGATGTGAACTTCCGGTTTAGCAGTCCAGGAGGGAAGTGGAGAGCTAAATCAAACGCTACCACTTCCCTTGGAGCACTAACCGGAGCATGCGAGTCAGTAGCGGTAGAGCGTTACATAATGTTCATTGCAGCACTGCTGCATTCACAGGCTCCTTCCCTCCTGTAAAGTCCTGTCCCCTCAGTACAGATTCACACAGGCATGTAGTGAAGTCAAGGTCACGCTGGACCTGCACCTTTATTTCACAGCTCTGGAATGCTGCACTTGCCTGAGACCTGTCCTAATATAACCGTCTCTTGCAAGTGCACCCCTGGTGGTAAGGTATGCTGGTGGTTACAGGTCATATCTTATTACAGTCATGTATAGCATGTTAGGATACAGTTATATATAATAATGTAAGATACATGACATCACCCTCCCCTAAGGTCTTATTGTCTTTATAGGTTCAGTCTCTCAGGTGGTCTACGCTCTCGCGTGGAGCGTGAGTTGTGGTTCAGTTGTTTGCCTTGGTGTCTGTTTTTCTTTGGGTGTGGTTGCTGGTATCTCGCCTGGGCTGTCTGTTGAGATTGCCCTTTCCTTAGGTTGTTCCCTCTGTCCATCCACCAGGTGTGGTGCGAGTTCCACATTGTAGTCTGCCTCTGGTTCCGCAGTGTTGGTAAATCTGCTTTTGACTTGGTCTACATGCCTCCGGCAGGTTTTGCCATTATCCATTTGTACGACCAGTAGCCTGTTTCCTTCCTTGCCCGTTGCTGTCCCTGCAAGCCATTTGGGACCCCTGCCATAGTTTAGTACAAACACTTTGTCCCCTATCTCATTCCATCTCCCCCTCGAATTTCTGTCATGGTACTCGACTGAGCTTACGGCGCTTTGCCTCAACGATTTCGTGCATGTCTGGGAGGATTAATGAGAGCCTTGTTTTTAAAGTCCTTTTCATCAACAGTTGCGTGGGGGGGGGGGGGTCCCCAGTCAATGAGTGCGGACGAGATCTGTATGCCAGCAGCAGTCGCGACAGGCGACCCTGCAGCATGGGACCTTGGATTTTAAGCATGCCTTGTTTAATGATTTGCACTGCTCTCTCCGCCTGGCCATTGGAGGCCAGCTTGAACGGTGCCGCCTTGACGTGATTTATGCCGTGGTCAATTATAAAGTCTTGGAATTCTGCGCTGGTGAAGCATGGACCATTGTCACTGACCAATATGTCAGGGATTCCGTGCGTTGCAAACATGGTTGCGAGGCTCTCCACAGTGGTGGAGGTTGTGCTCGAGTTTAAAATGGTGCATTTGATCCACTTTGAAAATGCATCTACAACTACGAGGAACATTTTGCCCATGAATGGGCCCGCATAGTCTACGTGTACCCGCGACCACGGTTTGGTAGGCCAGGGGCTCAGTGGAGCCTCCCTGGGGGCATTGCTGAGTTGGGCACAAATGGTGCACCTTCGGACGCAGAGCTCCAGGTCCGCGTCAATACCAGGCCACCAGACATGGGATGTGGCTATGGCCTTCATGAGAATGATCCCCAGGTGCTCGCAGAGGAGCTCCTGGACAAGTGCCTCTCTGCCTCGCAGAGGCATGACTACTCGGCTGCCCCACATCAGGCAGTCTGCTTGTAGTGATAGTTCATGCATGCGCCTGTGAAAGGGTTTTAATTCCTCGGGGCAGGCATCGCAAGCCTCTGCCCTGTCACCGGTTAGGACACATCTTTTTACTAAGGATAACGTGGGGTCGCTGGCCGTCCAGGCTCTGATTTGGCGAGCCGTCATGGGCGAACCTGTGGACTCAAAGGCATTGATTGCCATGACTATCTCCCAGTCCTGTTCGTCAGACCCTTCCGTGATCACCAGGGGTAGCCTGCTGAGTGCGCCGGCACAGTTGTCTGTGCCTTATGGTATAGTCGAAGGACACCAGCATGAGTGCCCACCGTTGAATGCACACCGAGGCGTTGGCGTTTATTGCCTTGCACTCGGATAGGAGGGACGTGAGGGACTTGTGGTCGGTTTCTAATGTGAACTTGGCCCCGAAAAGGTATTGGTGCATCTTTTTGACACCGTACACGCACGCGAGCGCCTCCTTCTCTACCATTCCGTACCCGTGCTCCACCGGCGAAAGTGACCTGGAGGCATAAGCTATGGGTTGTAAATTGCCCGCACTATTGACATGTTGCAAAATGCACCCGACCCCATACGCTGACGCATCGCATGTGAGAACTAGCTTTTTACCTCGGTCAAAGAAAGTCAAAACACTTGGAACACAAAAGGTTGCGTGCCTTATTGAAGGCGCGTTCCTGGGCGTCCCCCCAAAAACAGTCGCACCCCTTTCTGAGTAGCACGTGGAGAGGCTCCAGCAGCGTGCTTAAGTTCTGCATAAAGTTCCCAAAGTAATTGAGTAGCCCGAGAAAGGCGCGCAGTTCTGAGACATTCCAGGGCCTGGGTGCCAGGCGAATTGCTTCTGTTTTGGATTCTGTTGGGCGGATTCCATCAGCGGCAATCCTTCTGTCCAAAAATTCAACCTCGGGTGCAAGAAACAGGCACTTGGATTTCTTGACTCGTAGGCCTACCCGATCCAACCGCTTTAGTACTTCCTCCAAATTACGGAGATGGGAGTCGGTGTCCCTACCCGTGATAAGTATGTCGTCTTGAAATACAACCGTCCCCGGGATGGACTTGAGCAGACTCTCCATGTTGCGCTAGAATATGGCAGCTGCCAACCTGATGCCGAATGGGCATCGATTGTACATGAAAAAGCATGTTAGGATACAGTTATATATAATAATCTAAGATACATGACACCTCCCTTAAAGGGAAGGGCCAGTGCTGAGGTCATTTCAAGGTAAGGCTGGGAATGGTGGCAACGGCATCTGTGATTTGCGAAGAGCAGCCCCAAGCACTCTGAGATGAGGTTTCCCGCCATATAAGTTCGCGGGCATCGGTCATTTCGCTGCGCCCAGTCGGTAAACTGTTCGCATCCCGTAATCGACTCCCAGAGGTGTTAATGGGAGGCACATAGGAGGTTAATTTCTCCCCTATAATCTTAAAATTAGAGCAAGACCATTCAGGAGTGAAATCAGGAAGCACTTTTCACACAAAAGGTAATAGAAATCTGGAACTGTCTACCCCAAAAGTCTGTGGATGTTTGGTCAATTGAAATGTTCAAGACTGACATTGAAAGGTTGCTGGAAATCTGAAATAGAAACAGAAAATGCTGGAAATACTCAGCAGGTCAGGCAGCATCTGTGGAGAGAGAAACAGAGTTAAAGTTTCAGATCGATGACTTTTCAAAAGTTCATGATACATTAATTCTGTTTCTCTCTCCAGTGAAAGATTTTTGTTAAGTAAGTATATCAAGGGATATGGAGCAAAGGGATGTAAATGAGGTTGAGGTGCAGATCAGTCATGAATGACGGAAAAGGGTCAAGGGGTTAATGGTCTACTCCTGTTCCTATATTCCAGACGAGAGGTTGCCATTTATTTTTCTAATAGATGTAAAAATTCTCCTCTGCACCTTCTGCGCAAGGGTGTATAGTGGAAGTTCTTCCATTGTTACCTCTTTCGTAATATTTTCTTTGGTCTACTGGAGGCTTTTAAGTGCATCAATGGACAACAGAAAATAAAATAATTTGGCATATTCTCCTTAGTGCACTGTCTTCATTCTATATCCTTTCTGTTTGGTTATTTAGTTCAAATAAACTCTATGTACAAATTTTCCGTTTGGACAAAGTCTGTGGAGATAATTTATTAACAAACCCCTCTGTGACTATTTGGACTAGAAATTGCGTAGCGGGCGCTAATATTTGAGGGAGCGCAAAAGTATTGTTGGGTGCTAACCAATTCCAGCGGATGTAAACTTCTGGTTTAGAGCTCCAGGAGGGGAAGTGGAACGCTAAATCAAGCACCACTTCCCTTGGAGCACGAAACCAGTCATGAGGGGCAGTAGTGGCAGAGCATTGCATAATGTCCAGTGCAGCGCGGCCGGACTCATAGGCTCCATCCCTCCCTTAAAGGGAAGGGCCAATGCTGAGGGCGCTGCAAGGAAACAGGTTGACTGCTCGGCGACAGCATTTGCAATCCATGACAATCAGCCCCAAGCACTCTAACAGAGTACAGGGCTGATTAATCGTGCCAGTAGAAACATTGGAAAACCAGCACAGAGGGTTGATAAAATAAGTTGTACCTACCTCAACAGCAATCCCTTTAACTACTGCTCCCCAAGCAGCCAGCCGACCTCACAACGCCTCCTGCAGCTGCCGGTGGTGACGCCCAGAGTTGCTGCAGGCGGCAGAAGCAAGTTTAGCATCTGGGGCAATACCGGGGCACTGTGCACCAGATGACATTACAATCTCCAGGCGCAGGAGGTCGTGGCATTAGGGGTTAGCACCAACGCTAACCTGTAGGGGAAGTTTGCGGGCATTGGTACTCTTGTCGCGTCTGGTTGGAATGTCGGTAGTGCCCCATTATCGTACCCCTGGAGGCGGGCACAAAGCAGGTCAATTTCTTCACCTTTAAGTGCTAACATGAAAAAATATCATTTTTTTTTTTAATAAACTTGTTCACAGGATACAAGCAAAACTAACAAGGCCACATTTATTTCCCATCACAGAAGATGGGCCTTCTTGAACCGCAGCACTTTTTGTGATGTTAGGTAGGATATTTCAAGAATTTGGCCCCAATAGATGAGGGTATGATGATCTACTTATAAGTCAAGATGGTGTGTGATTTTGAAGGGAACTTAGAGGTAATGGTGTTCCCATGATACTGCTGTTCTTGTCCTCCTCAGTGGCAGAGATCATGGGCTGGAAGGTGTGTTGAAGTAAGCTTGGTGAGTTGCTGCAGTGCATTCTGTAGATAATGCATACTGTGTCAGGCCCTGTGTGGTGCAAATATTACTTGCCACTTGTCAGCCCCAGCTTGGATGTTGGCCAAGATCTGCTGTGGACTAGAATTAACTGCTTCATTATTGAAGGGATTATGAGTGGAGGTGAATACTGTGGAATCATCAGTCAATAGCTCCATTCTTGACCTTATGACAGCTGCTGCATCAATGACTTTCCCTCTAAGGATGGTTGGGTTGTAACTATGGCAGTTATGTCCTGAAGCTGTGAGGATTGGCGTCCAAGAACCACAACCATTTTCCTCTATCAGGTATGACGCCAGGAACTGAAGGGGTTTCTCATGACCCACATTGACTGCTTACATTAGTTTAACACAGTTTTGCAAGAACAGCTTTGCATCATACTCGGTTGAATGGTGCATTGAGGTCGAGAGCAGCTACTCTCACCTCTCCCTTGCCATTCAAACCTTGTGACCCATCTGGATTAAGGCTGTAGTGAGGCCTGGAGCCAAGTTTACCCTAAAATAACTTAATAAACATAACTCAACATGGGTTCAGAAGGGAAGGATCCCCTGTGACCAAGTGACATCCCCAAATAGACTGGAAAGATCTACCACATAGTGCACCTAAACCTCCAAAAGACATTTGATCAAGTTGACATGAAAGGCAATTAGTTAAATTCAAAGCTGTGGAAATTCTGAGTATGGAGGAGAAACGGACTGAACAGTAGAAAACAACAAGTACTTGCTAGAGAAATGATATAAAGGTGGGACAAGTATTGGGCGGGATGCACCAGGGACCACTAGTGTTTGTCATTTATGTAAATGACTTCGATTCAGAAACTCAATTCAAAGTGGTCAGTTTTACAGCTGATACCAAACTAGGAAAGGCAGTAGACTCAGAAATGACTGAATGAGTTGGACAAGATATATCAGTGAGCAAAACGACGACGGGTGAAATTTAATGCAAACAACTGCAAAAAATAGGCAACACACATAAGTCTGAAGAATGAGGCTGGAAGAGATCTAGGGGCTGAAAGCTGGCACACCTATGGGTTTTTACCTGGTTTTACTGCTGGGATCCTTGAGGTGGCTGTTTGATCGATTTTCAGGACTAAAGTCCCACCGGAAGTCGGCCATAGTGAGGGCGGGAGATCGACAGGAAGGCAGGCTGAGGGGCTGATTTTGGGTTGGGACTGGGACTTCGCTGCTGTCAATCAGCGGTGCAGCAGTGGTGATGTCACAGCGCGTGTGCATCACCACGCTTTCTCCCCTCCGTTGAAGGGGAGAGAATCGGTCATTTTTTAAATCTTTGGCCACTGGGCCACCAGGGAGGGTTTCGGCCGGGCCAGTGGCCTGGCACCCAAGAGGGGGTGCCAGGCTGCCCATTGGAAACCTGGCTGAACCCGTGGGCACTATCTTGCCAGCCAATCGGGAAGTTGGCCGGCAAAAATAAATATATGGCGGCCATGGCAGTGGCCCCTCCCCTTGAAGGGCCACCGCGCTGCCGGACCCCACACTCTGGATAAGGTGCACCAACAGCAAAAGCTGTCGGGGCACCGCGCGGCAGGGCACCGATTTTTTTTAGGTGAATTTTGCTTTGTGTATTTTTCAGGTGAGGGAGAGCAGCAGTGCGCGGTCTGATGACACGCTTGAGGTGGTCACCAACATCAGGGCGGAATTGGGTCCAAGCCGAAAAATCCCTGACCTGAATTTGGGTTGGGCGGCTATTTGATCACAAAGTTGTGGTCATGGAATTCCACCACATGGCTGCCGCAAACGAGCAGTAACGGGTCTTTCTGAGACCTTGAATTTCGGCCCCCTAGGAGCCCTTGTAGATCCAACACTAAACCTGGTCAACTAATGCAGAACAGCAATCAGCTAAACCAATAAAATGTTGAACTATCTGAATAAAGCAGTAGTTGGCAGTAAGACAGAGGAAGTCATGTTCAAACTGTAGAAACATAGAAACATAGAAATTTACAGCGTAGAAGGAGGCCATTTCGGCCCATCGTGTCCGCGCCGGCCGACAAAGAGTCGCATGGGCCTTGGTCAGATTACATATAAACCTATGAACAATGACGGAAAGGCAAAGAGCACCCAGCCCAATCAATCCCCCTCATACAACTGCGACACCCCTTATATTGAAAACATTTACACTCCACCCCAACCGGAGCCATGTGATCTCCTGGGAGAGGCAAAAACCAGATTAAAAACCCAGGCCAATTTAGGGAGAAAAAATCTGGGAAAATTCCTCTCCGACCCATCAAGGCGATCGAAACTAGTCCAGATCACCCTGGCCGTATTCTATTCCCTGCAGTACTTACCATTATATCTGCGCCGTCCAACAAAAGGTCATCCAGTCTAATCCCAATTACCAGCTCCAGGTCCGTAACCCTGCAGGTTACTGCACTTTTACTGTACAGTGCTCTGGTTGGACCATATGTTGAATATGTATCCAATTTTGGTGGCCAAGATACAAGGGTCATAAGGTATCTGAGGTTTCTGAGAGAGGTGTATAAGATAGTTAAGACAATGAAAATGTGAATGTTGAATGTTACTTTAAATTTAATTGGGAGAGTTGGACAAGGGGACACAGGTTCAAACTAGTAAAAGGTAAATTTAGGATGATTTTCACACAAGGTATGGAATCATCATCCAGATGGAAAAGTCGAGGCAAAATCTGAAAAAAATATTTAAGAAACAATTGGATGCTGCAATGGGAGAACTTTAGCATCTATCTGGATGGATGAAATTAGATACCTTAATGGCTTTTCTCATCCATAATTATCTTGTGATCAGATGACAAAAATCATAAAATTATAATACATTAAAAATTAACTGCAGTTTACATTCTAGGATGCTGAATGTGAAATGTCTGAGGCTATAGAATTAAACATGTAATGCTCTATTGGCCTGATTGGCAGCAGATGAATTTAACTGTTCTAAGTAATTAATTTATTTAAAATAAATCTGCTCTATCTGCATGTTACAGAACATTTACATGTGAAATTGTGCATGCTTATTAAAAGGCTGGAATGAAATTGTTGCGTGAAGAAATGTTCTTGCATTGTTTGTGTAGTTCAAATCACTGTTCCTTAGTGATCTAAAAAATAACAAGATTTGTTCCTTGCATTTTAAAGTCTCATAATATCATTAATGAAATATGGAAGTGTGTAATTTATAATTTGCAAACAACTAATATAAGAGAGGGATCATTCAAAGATTATATTTGGACAGAAACATCCAGGCCTCTGTATGGAGAACAATTGAGACAATGCCCCAAGGCTGACAATAGCAGTGGTTGATCAAGGTGCCTAAAATTAAACACTAGAGAATTTGCGCTCCCATGGGTTCTTTCCCCGTTTTAATTCTCGGCATTTAGTTTGCTCCAGTTCTAGTCAGTTAGAACAGTTTCAGTTTGGAACAGATTTTACTTTTCCAAAAGGGGGCGTGTCCGGCCACTTACACCCGTTTTGAAAGTTTAGGCAGTGAAAACTTACTCCAAACTAACTTAGAATGGAGTAAGTGTAGATTTATGTACACTCAGAAAAACCTTGTCTACACTTAGAAAATCAGGCGTAGGTTACAAATCAGGCTTAGGGAATGGGGGGGGGGGGGGTTTAAAGGGAAGTTTACAAACATCAAACACTTCAATTTTACAAAAAGAGTCATCATCAATAATAAATGATAAATACATCAATAAATCAACCAATAAATCAATCAAAAAAAATTAATAAAAAATAATTTAAAAAAAAAATAAAACAAAACATTTTCTACTTACTGACTGCAGCACCGGGAGTCCTCCAACAGCGTGCTGGGACTCCTCCCCGCCCCCGTGTGTCTCTGTTAGTGTCTCTATCTCTCTGTCTGTGTGTGTCTCTCTCACTCTCTGTCTGTCAGTGTCTGTGTTTCTGACAGCGAGGGGTGGAGGGGAGTGGAGGGGGGCGGGGAAGAGAGAGAGAGAGAGAGAGAGAGAGAGAAAGAGAGAGAAAGAGAGAAAGAAAGAGAAAGAGAGAGAGAGAGAGAGAGAGAGAGAGAGAGAGAGAGAGAGAGAGTGTGAAAGAGAAAAAGAGAGAGAAAGAAAGAAAAAAGGAGAGAGAGAGAGAGAGAGAAAGAAAAAGGAGAAAGAAAGAAAAAGGAGAAAGAAAGAAAGAGAGAGAAAGAAAGAAAGAGAGAGAGAGAGAGAGAGAGAGAGAGAAAGAGAAAGAGAGAGAGAAAGAGAAAGAGAGAAAGAAAGAGAGAGAGAGAGAGAGAGAGAGAGAGAGAAAGAGAAAGAGAAAAAGAGAGAGAGAAAGAGAAAAAGAGAGAAAGAGAGAGAGAGAGAGAGAGAGAAAGAGAAAGAGAAAGAGAGGGAGGCTGAACGGGCCGGGCCCGGCCGGGCTCAAGACTTCGAGCTTAGACTTACCGGATTGACAGGTAGGTGGTGTCGGGTCCGGGGGGGTCGGGAGCATGGGTTGGGGCGGAGGGGAGGGGGGGTCGGTCGATCGGTCGGGAGCGGAGGTCGGGAACGGAGGTCGGTCGGGGGGAAGGTCGGGAGGGGGGGGGGGCGGTCGGGAGCGGAGGTCGGGTCGGGGGGGTGGGAGCAGGAGTCGTCGGGCCCGGTCCAGAGGAAGCAGGAGCTGGCCATGGGAGGCAGCCATTTCGACGCAGCCCCAGTGAGGCCATTCGGCCAGGGCTAGGGACTGCGAGCTTCGGGGCCCCTCCCACAGTTTTGGGCGCCTGGAGCTACTGCACATGCGTGCCCACTGTAGCGCGCATGTGCAGAGGTCCCGGCACTGTTTTCAGCGCAGGGACCTGGCTCCGCCCCCTACAGCTCGTGCTGTGCTGCGCCCAGCTCCAGAGGGCCTGCAGGGTGCCGGAGAATAGGCAAGTATTTTTTAGGCGCACTTTGTGGCGCGAAAAACGGGCATTCAGGTCGGTGCTGCGCCGTTCTAGGCGCGGCATGAAACTTGGGCCCATAATATGTATCATAAAATAATATTGTTCTCCTTCTATCAGTCATAACAAGTATTTTAAAATAATGGGGTGTATGACATGAAAGAAAAATAATGCTCACCCATTTTTTGTCTCATAAATTTCTAAAGATTTCCCCCAAAAATTATAAACGAGCATATCTGATGCTATTCAGGTGACAAGTACATCTATATCATTCCTAATTTAGGAGATGATAATATTAAACACAAATACACAAAAATGCCTGGCACCAAAGACAAAACAGTAATAAATCCATGAACTATTTTAATTACAAGCACTAAACCCATGATGGTTCAATGTCTCACAGAGAGAATGGTGCTGCTTTTGGAGCATTCTGAGGACATCTACTGACAGAAAAAGGAAAGTGACCCATTGAAAATGATCAATAACCTTCTTATGTATTCAAATATTTAACCTTCATCATTGAGCTGGTAAAATGCACTAAATTAATTCCCGGTATTCTGGAGGTTGCTAGCACATGCAACAATGACAGAATGCTTTATATATCTCAAATCAGTTCTCTTTGATTCTAAAAGGGACAACTATAATAAGTGCCTTCTTGAGTGACATACTGAAATGCACCATAGCCAAGGAGGTTCAGGTGATTTCTTAAACCTTATGACTGAAACCGAAGCTGTGTAATGTATTCCAGTTTGTAAAACATTAACCAGGATAATTGTTATTATTCATTAGTGATACAAGGGCTTTTTTCCCAATTAGATACTCACAGTGAGGACTGACAGTTGGAAAATGGAGAACTGCAACACTGATTTTCTATCCATTCAAATAGATGTACCAAAAATTTGACACCACAACTGTGCAATTTTCCAACCCTGTTCCCTCGGAGTATTGATCCTTGCTGGGATTGTCTAATTGGGGAAGCATCTCTTTAATCTTCAATTTTACATTATATTGATTTTAATTTTCTCCCTTAGCCAGCCAAAATGTCCTCATAATGGGCCCAAGTTTCCACAAGAAAAAAAACGGCGCCTTAAAAAATCCTCGGTATTCTCCACCTACTTACAGGTCCTGTGGCCCTCGGCGCAGCCAGCACGAGCTGTGGGGGGGGCGGAGCCAGGTCCCGGCACTGAAAACAGTGCCGGGACCTCTGCACATGCGCGCTACAGTCGGCACGCAAGTGCAGTAGCTCCAGGCGCCGAACTGTGTGGGAGGGGCCCGAAGCACGCAGCCCTTAGCCCTGGCCCAATGGCCTCACTGGGGCTGCGTGAATGAGGCTCCTCCCACGGCCAGCTCCTGCTCCCCGCCCCCGACCCGACCCGACACCCGCTCCCCTCCCCCCCCCCGACCCGACCCGACACCCGCTCCCCCCCCCCCCCGACCCGACCCGACACCCGCCGCCCCCCCCCCCCGCCAACCAGACCCGACCCGACACCCGCTCCCCCACCCCCCCCCCCCGGCCCCGACCCGAGACCCACTCCCCCCCCCCGACTGACCCGACCTCCTGTTCCCCGACCCGACCCGCCCCCCCCCCCCCCCCGCCACTGGACCCGACTCCCGGACTGGATCCGATCCGACCTGACCTCTCCCTTCCCCACCTCTCTCTCTCTCTCTAACACGAACGGCTTTCTCCTCCCCTCCCGCTCAGCAGCACGAACGGCTGTAGAATTCTCCCTGGCTGAAGCACTTTCACACAGGTAGGAAGATGGTTTATTTAATCTTTTCTTGGCTTATAAATGTTTATTCAGGTTGGATTTATTTGTATAATATTTGTAGAAGTATAAATAAGGATTTATTGTCGAATTTAATGAGTTCCCTTCCCCCCCCACCTCGTTCTGGACGCCTAATTTGTAACCTGCGCCTGATTTTTTAATGTGTAGAACAGGTTTTTTCAGTTCTACAAAAATCTTCACTGGCTCCATTCCACTTTAGTTTGGAGTACGTTTTCACTGTGGAAACTTTCAAATCAGGCGTCAGTGGCTGGACACGCCCCCTTTTGAAGAAAAAATTCTGTTCTAAACTAGAACTGTTCTACCTGACTAGAACTGCAGAAAAAAAAATGTGGAGAATTGCGATTTCTAAAATAGTCCGTTCTCCACCAGTTGCTCCTAAAAATCAGGCGCGAATCATGTGGAAACTTGGGCCCAATGAAGCTATGGACCAGGAAGGATCGGCTGGGGTCGGGGGCCAGAGATCACTAAAAATGTAGTGCACATCTTATGGAAGGCAGGTGGCTCCTTGACTCCCAGGCCTCTTTTAAAGTGCAGGAAGAAATTTAACAATCCCATCAGAGTAGCCATGATATGTGACCTGCTTCCCCCGACATTCTTTGCTTTTTGTATGTGTGGCACTCCTTATTCATTATGTTCATGATGCCAGAGGAGTTCGAGGTGAAAGTGAGATCTGACAGTGGGGAGCAGAGCCTCCACAGAAGTCAGATCATGACTGTAATGTATGTACCTGTGAATATGCTCACAGGTTTGTAGAGTGTACCCCCCAAAAGAGTTGTAGAGTTGTTGAGTTGGGAGTGGCTTACTGTTACGTATGTAATAACTCGATAGACTGAATACTGTAAACTCACTCAGGTGCTAACCTGGTGCAACTTTATTCGGGCCCCGAGTGCCCACATTACATGGTGGCTTGCTTTATATACCTGGCCCGCACACACGTGTGTACAGCCCAATGACCTCCAACAGTGGCGCCCCCTGGTGGCTAGTAACCCCAAGCATACATACATGACATTTAGCCAGTCACGTGATGTTCACAAAACTCAATAAAACCCCAGCCAGTTGGGTTCAGGGGATCCACGATAAGGCAGGTGGTTGTGCGCCTGATGGATGGACTGGTAATGTATATTGTGATTGTTAAACCATTGCTAATAAGCCAACTAGTTCTTAATAGCAATGTCTTGCTATGAATTTTTAAGCAAAGAACCCATGAAGCAAATACATTACAATGACTTCTGAGCCTGTGGATTCTGCTCTAAAAGTGTTGCTGGATGCACATGGAACTCACATGCAGGCATTTAGGATCATTTCAGAGGGCCTGGAACATGTGGCAGTTGTCAAGGTGAAAGCCAACACTTGCCAGGACAATATCGGAGAAAGATTCAACATAATGCAGCGCTACCTGAAACGGGCATTTGCAACATCTGCATCCATCACCCTGACAGAGAGGCCTCCACACCAGTCAACATTTCCCACATAATTGCTTTGACCACTGGTCTTTAGGTCTTGGTAAACCATTTGGAGAGAACGATAGGAAGTGGCTTCCAAGAGCTTCAGGATGTCGTCTCTCAGGGACTGCAGGCTTTAACTGATATCATTAAATCTGCCCCCCTGTTAATTAGATGGCACTCAGATGCAAGTGGCAGCACACAGCATGTTGCATGGCTAGAATATGCCTTCAGGATGCCGTCATCTCTTCTGGTGGCAGTTCATTTGACCTTTCTAGCCAGCCCTCTCAAATGTCTGCTCATGTAGGTGTCAGTATACCAGACCAGTCAACCCACACACCTGCAGTGGTGATGCAGCCTATGAAGAATGCTCCTGGGATGTAGATTTCTGATACAAAGGCCACCTCGATCCCAAGAGGCTCAAGATACCACAACACATCCAAGCAACACTGGCATTGCTGGCCCTCAGTTAGCACCTCATCACAGCACCAGAATACTTTTAAGAAGAGTTCAGAGGTATCACGAATAGGCATGGTGATAATAGGAAAATAAAAAAACACTGATATGAAGTTCAGTGTTCGGAAATAAGTTTTTTTTTGCTCTCTGTTTGAGAGGATGTATGGAAGTCAGTTTGCAATGGGAGACAGAGGTGGCGAAATTTAATTAAGCTCAAAAACGGTGTGTGGGCATGTTTGTTTAAAGTGGTGCGGGCAGCACACAAAATTCCTGCTGCCTGCTCAGTTACATGATTGGAATGCTGAGCTCAGTGCTAAATGCGCTGCTGGTTTAGTAAGCGCTCAAGAAGAGTACCAATATTAGGTGTAGAGTACTGGCCAATAAAATGGTGCTTAGGCTCTCTGCACTAATTAAAAGAGGGGGGGTGTTGCTTTGTTGCAAAAGCACCTCATTGCCTCTCTGGATGAAGCCATAGCTCAACAGGGAAGAGAAAGGCAAGGAGGTTCTTACATGAAGCACTGGAGGCCCTGGAGTATGTACGGATCCGGGAAGGCACCACAAAAGCTTGTTTTCAGCGCACAATGCACATGCGCTGAAAACCGGCTTTTTATAGAAACATAGAAAATAGGTGCAGGAGTAGGCCATCTGGCCCTTCAAGCGTCCACCACCATTCAATAAGATCATGGCTGATCATTCACCTCAGTACCCCTTTCCTGCTTTCTCTCCATACCCCTTGATCCCTTTAGCCGTAAGGGCCATATCTAACTACCTCTTGAATATATCCAATGAACTGGCATCAATAACTCTCTGCGGTAGTGAATTCCACACAAATGGGACATTGGTATAATTATTCGGGTATGTGGCACCAAGCAGTGCTTGGTCAAAATTGCTGAATACATCAGGAAGGTTCATGTGGATACAATGATTCTAGCGAGTGGTGCACCTTCGATACCATGAGTAGCTGATTATGAGTTTGACTTGGACGATGACCAGAGTGAATTGGCAGGTCCAAGTACTTCAACAAACACAATGATCGCAACACCCATATCCCCACCAACTCAGATGCAGCCGACTGAATGCGTTTCTGCGGGTATAGGACAATCTCACAGAGACTCTGTATTTTCCGAGTTCGGGTTCAGTTGAGAAGATTAATGAGAAAGCGCAAACCAACTAGACAGGATATTGATAACTGGGAATATCAAGATCTTCTGTTTCTTAGAACAGTATGTTACAGAACCTACAAGGGAGCAAGCGATCTTAGATCTGGTCCTGTGTAATGAGACAGGAATAATAAACGATCTCCGAGTAAAAGATCCTCTCGGAATGAGTGATCACAGTATGGTTGAATTTGTAATACAGATTGAGGGCGAGGAAATAGTGTCTCAAACAAGCGTACTATGCTTAAACAAAGGGGACAACAGTGGGATGAGGGCAGAGTTGGCTAAAGTAGACTGGAAACACAGGCTAAACGGTGGCACAATTGAGGAACAGTGGAGGACTTTTAAGGAGCTCTTTCATAGTGCTCAACAAAAATATATTCCAGTGAAAAAGAAGGGCGGTAAGAGAAGGGATAACCAGCCGTGGATAACCAAGGAAATAAGGGAGAGTATCAAATTAAAAACCAATGCGTATAAGGTGGCCAAGGTTAGTGGGAAACTAGAAGATTGGGAAAATTTTAAACAACAGCAAAGAATGACTAAGAAGGCAATAAAGAAAGGAAAGATAGATTACGAAAGTAAACTTGCGCAAAACATAAAAACAGATAGTAAAAGCTTTTACCGATATATAAAACGGAAGAGAGTGACTAAAGTAAATGTTGGTCCCTTAGAAGATGAGAAGGGGGATTTAATAATAGGAAATGTGGAAATGGCTGAGACCTTAAACAATTATTTTGCTTCGGTCTTCACAGTGGAAGACACAAAAACCATGCCAAAAATTGCTGGTCACGGGAATGTGGGAAGGGAGGACCTTGAGGTAATCACTATCACTAGGAGGGTAGTGCTGGACAGGCTAATGGGACTCAAGGTAGACAAGTCCGCTGGTCCTGATGAAATGCATCCCAGGGTATTAAAAGAGATGGCAAAAGATATAGCAGATGCATTCGTTATAATCTACCAAAATTCTCTGGACTCTGGGGAGGTACCAGCGGATTGGAAAGCAGCTAATGTAATGCCTCTGTTTAAAAAAGGGGACAGACAAAAGGCAGGTAACTGTAGGCCGGTTAGTTTAACATCTGTAGTGGGGAAAATGCTTGAAGCTATCATTAAGGAAGAAATAGCGGGACATCTCGATAGGAATAGTGCAATCAAGCAGACACAACATGGATTCATGAAGGGGAAATCATGTTTAACTAATTTACTGGAATTCTTTGAGGATATAACGAGCATGGTGGATAGAGGTGTACCGATGGATGTGGTGTATTTAGATTTCCAAAAGGCATTCAATAAGGTGCCACACAAAAGGTTACTGCAGAAGATAAAAGGTACGCGGAGTTAGAGGAAATGTATTAGCATGGATCGAGAATTGGCTGGCTGGCAGAAAGCAGAGAGTCGGAATAAATGGGTCCTTTTCGGGTTGGAAATCGGTGGTTAGTGGTGTGCCACAGGGATCGGTGCTGGGACCACAACTGTTTACAATATACATAGATGACCTGGAAGAGGGGACAGAGTGTAGTGTAACAAAATTTGCAGATGACACAAAGATTAGTGGGAAAGCGGGTTGTGTGGAGGACACAGAAAGGCTGCAAAGAGATTTAGATAGGTTAAGCGAATGGGCTAAAGTTTGGCAGATGGAATACAATGTCGGAAAATGTGAGGTCATCCACCTTGGAAAAAAAAACAGTAAAAGAGATTATTATTTGAAAGGGGAGAAATTACATGCTGTTGCGGTGCAGAGGGACCTGGGGGTCCTTGTGCATGAATCCCAAAAAGTTAGTTTGCAGGTGCAGCAGGTAATCAGGAAGGCGAATGGAATGTTGGCCTTCATTGCGAGGGAGGTCCTGCTGCAACTGTATCGGGTATTAGTGAGGCCGCATCTGGAGTACTGTGTGCAGTTTTGGTCACCTTACTTAAGGAAGGATATACTAGCTTTGGAGGGGGTACAGAGACGATTCACTGGGCTGATTCCGGAGATGAGGGGGTTACCTTATGATGATAGATTGAGCAGACTGGGTCTTTACTCGTTGGAGTTCAGAAGGATGAGGGGTGATCTTATAGAAACATTTAAAATAATGAAAGGGATAGACAAGATTGAGGCAGAGAGGTTGTTTCCATTGGTCGGGGAGACTAGAACTAGGGGGCACAGCCTCAAAATACGGGGGAGCCAATTTAAAACCGAGTTGAGAAGGAATTTCTTCTCCCAGAGGGTTGTGAATCTGTGGAATTCTCTGCCCAAGGAAGCAGTTGAGGCTAGCTCATTGAATGTATTCAAATCACAGATAGATAGGTTTTTAACCAATAAGGGAATTAAGGGTTACGGGGAGCAGGCGGATAAGTGGAGCCGAGTCCACGGCCAGATCAGCCATGATCTTGTTGAATGGCGGAGCAGGCTCGAGGGGCTAGATGGCCTACTCCTGTTCCTAATTCTTATGTTCTTATGTAAGATCTTAGGAAGAAAGCTAACACTAGGACTGATTTAAGGCTTTCAAGGAAACTCAAGAGGACACAGGAAGATAGGTCAGGAATCCTGGGCTACACACCTGAAAACAGAAATTCCCCTAGACTTCTGAGTCAAAAAAGAATATCGAAAATGGGCAAAGCCAGCCAACTGCAAAGAAATGGAGGTCGGAGCAGGATGAAGCTAAAAGCTTACAACTCTTTTTGGGGACAAAAAGTAAACATTAAATCAAGTGCCCCCCGATCTGGGGGACACTCCAAACATTTCTCAAGACCCTTTTTTGTGGGGTTTTTTTGTAGTTTTTTTAGGGCACTAAAATCATAATTTTTCAAGCGCCCCCTATAAAAAGGGGAGGGGGACACTAAAACCGGCATTTAAAATAAATTAGACTTTAAAACATCTAAAATCAAATTAAAATTTGGTTGCCGAGGGTAATAATGCACTCCAGTCCCTCCGGTGCCCACCTCTCGCGGAAGGCTGCGAGCGTACTGGTGGACACCGCGTGCTCCATCTCTAATCTCGGATATAGGTGCGGAAGAGAGGCAGGCAGTCAGGCTGAACGACCCCCTCGACCACCCGCTGCCTGGACCGGCTGATGGCAACCTTGGCCGTGCCCAGGAGCAGTCCTACGAGGAGGCCCCTCGGACCTACCCGCTCCCTTCCGCACAGGGTGCCCAAAGATCAGGAGTGTGGGACTGAAGTGCAACCAGAAATTGAGGAGCAGCCCCTTTAAATAATGAAACAGGGGCTGCAACCTCCCACACTCCATAAAAACGTGGAACACTGACTCTTCCAGACCGCAGAAATTGCAGGCGGCCTGGGAGCTAAAAGCTTACAACTCTTTTGGTTGGATAACAGTAAAACAGTTAAATCAAGTGCCCTCCAATCTGGGGGACACTCCAAACATTTTTCAAGGCCCTTTTTTCCTTTTTTTTGTGGTTTTTTTGTTTTTTTGATGGGTTTTTGTGTGTTTTTTTTTGGTTTTAAAATCATAAATTTTACAAGTGCCCCCTATAAAAGGGGAGGGGGACACTAAAACCCAGCAATTAAAACAAATTAAACTTTAAAACATATAAAATCAAATTAAAATTTGGTTGCCGGGCGTGATGATGCACTCCAGTCCCTCCGGTGCCCACCTCTCGCGGAAGGCCGCGAGCGTACTCCATCTCCAAGGACACCCTGGCTCGGATGTACAGGCGGAAGAGAGGCAGGCAGTCAGGCTGAACGACCCCCTCGACCGCCCGCTGCCTGGACTGGCTGATGGCACCCTTGGCCGTGCCCAGGAGCAGTCCTACGAGGAGGCCCTCGGACCTACCCGCTCCCCTCCGCACATGGTGCCCAAAGATCAGGAGTGTGAGACTGAAGTGCAACCAGAAATTGAGGAGCAGCCCCTTTAAATAATGAAACAGGGGCTGCAACCTCGCACACTCCATAAAAACATGGAACACGGACTCTTCCAGACGGCAGAAATTGCAGGTGGCCTGGGAGCTAAAAGTTTACATAGAAACATAGAAAATAGGTGCAGGAGTAGGCCATTCAGCCCTTCTAGCCTGCACCGCCATTCAATGAGTTCATGGCTGAACATGCAACTTCAGTACCCCCTTCCTGCTTTCTCGCCATACCCCTTGATCCCCCGAGTAGTAAGGACTTCATCTAACTCCCTTTTGAATATATTTAGTGAATTGGCCTCAACTACTTTCTATGGTAGAGAATTCCACAGGTTCACCACTCTCTGGGTGAATAAGTTTCTCCTCATCTCGGTCCTAAATGGCTTACCCCTTATCCTTAGACTGTGACCCCTGGTTCTGGACTTCCCCAACATTGGGAGCATTCTTCCTGCATCTAATCTGTCTAAACCCGTCAGAATTTTAAACGTTTCTATGAGGTCCCCTCTCATTCTTCTGAACTCCAGTGAATACAAGCCCAGTTGATCCAGTCTTTCTTGATAGGTCAGTCCCACCATCCCGGGAATCAGTCTGGTGAATCTTCGCTGCACTCCCTCAATAGCAAGAATGTCCTTCCTCAAGTTAGGAGACCAAAACTGTACACAATACTCCAGGTGTGGCCTCACCAAGCCCCTGTACAACTGTAGCAACACCTCCCTGCCCCTGTACTCAAATCCCCTCGCTATGAAGGCCAACATGCCATTTGCTTTCTTAACCACCTGCTATACCTGCATGCCAACCTTCAATGACTGATGTACCATGACACCCAGGTCTCGTTGCACCTCCCCTTTTCCTAATCTGTCACCATTCAGATAATAGTCTGCCTCTCTGTTTTTACCACCAAAGTGGATAACCTCACATTTATCCACATTATACTTCATCTGCCATGCACTTGCCCACTCACCTAACCTATCCAAGTCACTCTGCAGCCTCATAGCACCCCCCTCGCAGATCACACTGCCACCCAACTTAGTGTCATCTGCTTACAAGATACTCAGGCTCAGCAACCAAATTTGTAAAATTGTAATCAGGGCAAAGTGGCAAGTTGGATCCAAAATTGGCTTCGAGGTAGGAAACAAAGGGTAATGGTTGATGGATGTTTTTGTGACTGGAAGGATGTTTCTAGTGAGCTTCCGCAGGGCTCAGTACTGGGTCCCTTGCTTTTTGTGATATACATCAATGATCCAAATTTGAATATAAGGGGTATGATTAAGAAGTTTGCAGATGACACTAAAATTGGCTGTGTGGTTGATAACGAAGAGTAAAGTCGTGTACTGCAGGAGGATATCAATCAAGGGGAGGGCTAATAAGGAAAGGGTATACACATTAAATGGTTGTCCACTTAGAAGTGTGGATGAACCAAGGGACCTTGGAGTGCTTGTCCACAGATCCCTGAAAGTAGGCGGCCAGGTGGATAATATGGTTAAGAAGGCATACGGAATGCTTCCCTTTATTGGCTGAGACATAGAATACAAGAGCAGGGAGGTTATGCTTAAATTCTATAATATTCTGGTTAGGCCACAGCTGGAATACTGCGTGCAGTTCTGGTCGCCGTATTATAGGAAGGACGTGATTGCATTAGAGAGGGTGCAGAGGAGATTTACTAGAATGCTGCCTCGAATGGAGAATCTTAGCTATGAAGACAGATTGGATAGGCTGGGTTTGTAACAGAGGAGGTTGAGAGGAGACATCATTGAGGTGTACAAAATATTGAGGGCCCTGGACATAGTGGATAGTAAGGGTTTGTTCTCATTGGAACAGAAGAGGCTGAGAGGAGACCGCATTGAGGTGTATAAAAGTTTGAGTGGCCTGGATATAGTGGATTGCAAGGGTCTTGGTGGAGGGGTCAATTACGAGGGAGCATAGTTTTAAGGTGGTTTGTGGAAGGTTCAGAGGGGATTTGAGGGGAAGCTTCTTTACGCAGAGGGTTGTGGGGATCTGGAACTCACTGCCTGGAAGGGTGGTGGATGCAGAACCCTTACCACATTTAAAAGGTGCTTGGATGGGCACTTGAAGTGCCATAACCTGAAAGGTTATGGACCTCGAGCTGGTAAGTGGGATTAGACTGGATTAGACTGGATAACCTCTTGTTGGCTGGCGCATATACGATGATAAGTACTGCAGGGAATCGAATACGGCCAGGGTGATCTCCTGGACTAGTTTTGATTGCCTGGACGGGCCGGAGAGGAATTTTCCCAGATTTTTTCCCCCAATTGGCCTGGGTTTTTTAATCTGTATTTTTGTCTCTCCCAGGAGATCACATGGCTCCAATTGGGGGTGGAGTGTAGAATGTTGCGGTGCAAAGGGTGTCGCAGTTGTGTGGGGCGGACTGGTTTGGCCTTATGCTCTTTACATTTCCGCCATTGTTCATTGTTCATAGATTTATATGTAACCTTTTGGGCTGCTGACCAAGGGCTGTGTGGCTCTTTGTCAGCCGGCGAGGGTACGATGGACTGAAATGGCCTCCTTCTTCGCTGTAGTAATCTTTTGAAATATTTATATATATAACACCTTACTTCTAAAAAAAGGGGTAAGTAGTATAATGTATGCACCTGTGGGTATATTTGCAGGTTTGTGGAGCTTTTGTATTGTGAGTAGCTTAGCCAGTCATGTGGTGTTCACAAGTCTCACTAAAACCCCAGTTAGTTGGGTCCATGCCATTCGCGATGAGGTATGCATTTGTGAGCCTAGTGGTTGAACTGGTAATGTGCAATGTAATTGTTAAACCTTTGTTAATAAACTAACTAGTTCTTAATAGCAATATGTTGCTATCCTGCGATTCCTACTCTGACTAGCACGTGGCACTGGGATTGCTACCAGTGCCACGTGCTAGTCAGAGTAGGAATCGCAGGATAGCGCAGATGAATACGTGGCTTGAGCAGTGGTGCAGCAGGGAGGGATTTAAATTCCTGGGGCATTGGAACCGGTTCTGGGGGAGGTGGGACCAGTACAAACCGGACGGTCTGCACCTGGGCAGGACCGGAACCAATGTCTTAGGGGGAGTGTTTGCTAGTGCTGTTGGGGAGGAGTTAAACTAATATGGCAGGGGGATGGGAACCAATGCAGGGAGACAGAGGGAAACAAAAAGGAGACAAAAGCAAAAGACAGAAAGGAGATGAGGAAAAGTGGAGGGCAGAGAAACCCAAGGCAAAGAACAAAAAGGGCCACAGTACAGCAAAATTCTAAAAGGACAAAGGGTGTTAAAAAAACAAGCCTGAAGGCTTTGTGCCTTAATGCAAGGAGTATCTGTAATAAGGTGGATGAATTAACTGTGCAAATAGATGTTAACAAATATGATGTGATTGGGATTACAGAGACGTGGCTCCAGGATGATCAGGGCTGGGAACTCAACATCCAGGGGTATTCAACATTCAGGAAGGATAGAATAAAAGGAAAAGGAGGTGGGGTAGCATTGCTGGTTAAAGAGGAGATTAATGCAATAGTTAGGAAGGACATTAGCTTGGATGATGTGGAATCGATATGGGTAGAGCTGCAGAACATCAAAGGGCAAAAAACATTAGTGGGAGTTGTGTACAGACCTCCAAACAGTAGTAGTGATGTGGGGGAGGGCATCAAACAGGAAATTAGGGGTGCATGCAATAAAGGTGCAGCAGTTATAATGGGTGACTTTAATATGCACATAGATTGGGCTAACCAAACTGGAAGCAATACAGTGGAGGAGGATTTCCTGGAGTGCATAAGGGATGGTTTTCCAGACCAATGTATGTCGAGGAACCAACTAGCGGGGAGGCCATCTTAGACTGGGTGTTATGTAATGAGAGAGGATTAATTAGCAATCTCGTTGTGCAAGGCCCCTTGGGGGTAGAGTGACCATAATATGGTGGAATTCTGCATTAGGATGGAGAATGAAACAGTTAATTCAGAGACCATGGTCCAGAACTTAAAGAAGGCTAACTTTGAAGATATGAGGCGTGAATTGGCTTGGATAGATTGGCGAATGGTACTTAAGGGGTTGACTGTGGATGGGCAATGGCAGAGATTTAGAGACCGTATGGATGAACTACAACAATTGTACATTCCTGTCTGCCGTAAAAATAAAAAAGGGAAGGTGACTCAACCGTGGCTATTAAGGGAAATGGGGGATAGTATTAAACCCAAGGAAGTGGCATACAAATTGGCCAGAAATAGCAGCGAACCCGGGGACTGGGAGAAATTTAGAACTCAGCAGAGGAGGACAAAGGGTTTGATTAGGGCAGGGAAAATGGAGTACGAGAAGAAGCTTGCAGGGAACATTAAGACGGATTGCAAAAGTTTCTATAGATATGTAAAGAGAAAAAGGTTAGTAAAGACAAACGTAGGTCCCCTGCAGTCAGAATCAGGGGAAGTCATAACAGGGAACAAAGAAATGGCAGACCAATTGAACAAGTACTTTGGTTCGGTATTCACTGAGGAGGACACAAACAACCTTCTGGATATAAAAGGGGTCAGAGGGTCTAGTAAGGAAGAGGAACTGAGGGAAATCCTTATTAGTCAGGAAATTGTGTTGGGGAAATTGATGGGATTGAAGGCCGATAAATCCCCAGGGCCTGATGGACTGCATCCCAGAGTACTTAAGGAGGTGGTCTTGGAAATAGCGGATGCATTGACAGTCATTTTCCAACATTCCATGGACTCTGGATCAGTTCCTATCGAGTGGAGGGTAGCCAATGTAACCCCACTTTTTAAAAAAAGGAGGGAGAGAGAAAACAGGGAATTATAGACCGGTCAGCCTGACATCAGTAGTGGGTAAAATGATGGAATCAATTATTAAGGATGTCATAGCAGCGCATTTGGAAAGAGGTGACATGATAGGTCCAAGCCAGCATGGATTTGTGAAAGGGAAATCATGCTTGACAAATCTTCTGGAATTTTTTGAGGATGTTTCCATTAGAGTGGACAAGGGAGATCCAGTTGATGTGGTATATTTGGACTTTCAGAAGGCTTTCGACAAGGTCCCACACAAGAGATTAATGTGCAAAGTTAAAGCACATGGGATTGGGGGTAGTGTGCTGACATGGATTGAGAACTGGTTGTCAGACAGGAAGCAAAGAGTAGGAGTAAATGGGTACTTTTCAGAATGGCAGGCATTGACTAGTGGGGTACCGCAAGGTTCTGTGCTGGGACCCCAGTTGTTTACACTGTACATTAATGATTTAGACGAGGGGATTAAATGTAGTATCTCCAAATTTGCGGATGACACTAAGTTGGGTGGCAGTGTGACCTGCGAGGAGAATGCGATGAGGCTGCAGAGTGACTTGGATAGGTTAGGTGAGTGGGCAAATGCATGGCAGATGAAGTATAATGTGGATAAATGTGAGGTTATCCACTTTGGTGGTAAAAACAGAGAGACAGACTATTGAATGGTGACAGATTAGGAAAAGGGGAGGTGCAACGAGACCTGGGTGTCATGGTACATCAGTCATTGAAGGTTGGCATGCAGGTACAGCAGGTGGTTAAGAAAGCAAATGGCATGTTGGCCTTCATAGCGAGGGGATTTGAGTACAAGGGCAGGGAGGTGTTGCTACAGTTGTACAGGGCCTTGGTGAGGCCACACCTGGAGTATTGTGTGCAATTTTGGTCTCCTAACTTGAGGAAGGACATTCTTGCTATTGAGGGAGCGCAGCGAAGGTTCACCAGACTGATTCCCGGGATGGCAGGACTGACCTATCAAGAAAGATTGGATCAACTGGGCTTGTATTCACTGGAGTTCAGAAGAGTGAGAGGGGACCTCATAGAAACATTTAAAATTCTGAATGGTTCAGACAGGTTAGATGCAGGAAGAATGCTCCCAATGTTGGGGAAGTCCAGAACCAGGGGTCACAGTCTAAGGATAAGGGGTAAGCCATTTAGGACCGAGATGAGGAGAAACTTATTCACCCAGAGAGTGGTGAACCTGTGGAATTCTCTGCCACAGAAAGTTGTTGAGGCCAATTCGCTAAATATATTCAATAAGGAGTTAGATGAAGTCCTTACTACTAGGGGGATCAAGGGGTATGGCGAGAAAGCAGGAATGGGGTACTGAAGTTGCATGTTCAGCCATGAACTCATTGAATGGCGGTGCAGGCTAGAAGGGCCGAATGGCCTACTCCTGCACCTATTTTCTATGTTTCTATGTTTCTATGTTGCTATGATGCTATGATGCTATTAATTCTTAAGCAAAGAAATCATGAAGCAAATGCATTGCAACTTACAAGCGGCTGTTGGTGCAAGCATGCACATCTTGCTTGCCCCCTTCCCTTCACCGCAACCTGACCCTTGTGCCTTTCTCCTTTCAGATACCCAAGAATTGCCAGCAGCCCAGCCTATACCCAACATTGTAGAGGAGGAGAGTGAAAGAGAAGAAGAGGCATCGTCACTTGATCGGACATTCCCAGGCACCAGCTCACTGCGTGTACTTTTGAGACTAGTATAGTGGTGGGATCTGCATGTGGTGACTCACCAGGCATGAGTGGGCTACAACCAGATCAGAGGGAAAGGGTAGCTTCGGGGCCAGCTCCCCAGAGGGCAAGTTCACACGTGAGATCTGCCGCATAGGACTCAGATGATGATTTCAATGGGGTGGTTTTCAGGAGAAGGTTGAAGGGCATGCACACAGAAATGCTTGGTGCAATGGCAAGCCATCCAGAGAGCTGATTGTCACTTTCAAGGAGCATGAAAGAGTCCAGCTCCAACTTTGCACGAGGCTTTGTGCAGAGCGTGTAGCCCATAATTTCCATGATGGAAATAATGGGCAACTCCATCAGGACACTGGTGAACCCAAACATGATGCTGGGTGTGATGGGCGCTGTTGCAACTTCCATTGCAGCATGAGTGGAAGTGTCCCAATGTCTGAGTGCTGCCATGCATGCTCAGACTGCTGCCATCGTGGTTGGGTTCACAAGTGTAGAAAGGGGCTTTCAGGGTCTCACAGCAGTCCAGAAATCTGTACTCAAACAGATGGCTAGGAATGTTGTGGCACCGCCCTGGGGGAGTGGCAGTGATTCCCGGGAGCAAGAACCCGCTGTTCTCTCTTAGGATGACAGCATTCGTACTCCCACCACTACCACTTCGCCACTGCCCTTACTATTGCCTGTCAACCAACCAGCCCAGACTGCTGCCGCCCATGCCGAGGTGTTGCAGGCTACAGATGGACCTTCTAGGCCCAGAGCTGCTTGAGGTCGTCCTGCAAGGCCATCTGCAATCTGTCACACCCGAAAGTCAGCAGCCTTGCACCAGCCATGCTGCAGCCATTGAGGTAGCATTGTGTAGGAGCACTAGGATAGGCAAAGGAACATGAAAGGCAGGAAGACAGGTACTAAGGGAATGCACAAGAGTGATTAGTTGACTTTGTTATACAGTTTTGCATTGATTCATTTATAAAATATGTTTGGAATATTTTTTTATGGTGTCTCCCATTTCCACTTTGTGCCCAAGAAGATGCTGTGATGTTCCGTATCAGAGAGATGGAAGGGTGGAGAAGTAGAAAGCAAAGGGATCTGAGGTTTCAGTCAGGGAAACTGGATTCTGACGCACCATGGGCCCATTCTTGCTGCTGTTTGTCCAGTTCAGTTTCATATTGTTGCGTATGCAATAACTCAATTGGCTTAGTACTGTGAACTCAAGCAGGTGTGACCTGATTCTACTTTATTAGGTCTCAAAGTGAGGATTAAACATGATGGCTTTCTTTATATACAAGGGCTGTACGTGTGTGTCTGTGGCCCAATGACCTCCGATGGTCACTCCCCCTGGTGACAGGTAAACCCAGGCATACATACATTACATCATTCCCCCCCAAGATCTTGGTATCAGTCCTATTTATAAATTGAGATGGTCTGGAGCTTTCCACTCCATAGTTGATCGTCTCAGTTCAATTCCAGATCTCAGTGAGCTCTCCGAGTCATTCATGACTTGAGGCTGGGATCTAATGGGAGTGGCAGTCCATATCGGGGATTGAAGGTCCAGATTCATTGACAACAGCAGGGTCTTCTGATGGCTGAATATGAATCGGTTGGTCATTTGGTGTCTTCTTCAAGCTGTTCCAGTTCGTCTGTGTCAATGTGCTTCCTGCATGTTGCCCATTAGTGAGCCTGTTACCCTCCTTGGCAGTAACAGTGCCAGTGACCCACTTGGGGCCTTGACCATAATTTAGCACATACACAGGATCATTAATAGAGATGTCGCGTAACACGGAAGTGCGATCATGATATCACTGCTGATGTTGACGTCTGTTTTCGACGTGATCATTAAGATCAGGGTGGACAAGCGAAAGCCTGGTCTTAAGACCTCTCTTCATCAACAGTTCAATAGGGGGGACCCCGGTAAGCGCGTGGGGTCTCGTCCTGTAACTAAGCAGTATGCGTGACAAGCGAGTCTGCAAAGAACCGTGAGTTACGCGTTTCAGGCTCTGCTTGATGGTTTGGACAGCCCGCTCCGCTTGACCATTGGACACTGGTTTGAATGGTGCTGACCTTACATACTTGATACCGTTGAGTCTCAAACTCTTGAAACTCCAAACTTGTGAAGCATGATCCGTTGTCGCTCACAACGATGTCAGGCAAACCATGAGTGGCGAACATGGCACAATGGCTCTCAATGGTGACTGTGGATGTGCTGGATGACATGATTACACAGCCTATCCATTTGGAATACGCATCCACCACCACCAGAAACATTTTGCCCAGAAAAGGACCCGCATAGTCAATGTGGATCCTCGACCATGGTTTGGATGGCCACGACCACAAACTTAACAGAGATTCCACTGGTGCATTGCTTAACTGCATGCAGGTGTTGCACTGATGCACACATGACTCCAAATCAGAGTCAATACAAGGCCACCAAACGTGAGACCTGGCAATGGCCTTCATCATCACAATAACGAGATGGGTACTGTGTAAATCCCATACAAGTCTTTCCCTGCCTTTCTTGGGCATAACAACACGATTACCCCATAGCAAACAATCAGATTGAATGGATAGTTTGTCTTTGTGACGGTGGTAAGGTTTGGTCTCATCACACACTTCCCTGGCAATGGCCAACCAATCACGACTAAGGACACAACGTTTTACAACTGATAAGATCGGATCCTGGCTGGTCCAGGTCCTAACTTGTTGAGCAGTGACAGGCGACCCTTCACTCTCAAAGGCATCCATGACCAACAGTAGGTCTGCGGACTGTGGCGTTTCCACCCCTGGCATGGGCAACGGTAAACGGCTCAATGCATCGCACAATTCTCGGTGCCAGGTCTATGGCGAATGACAATCATAGGCAGATAATGCCAGCGCCCCCCCCTCTGGATGCGGGTGACGCGTTAGTATTGATACCTCTATGCACTGAAAACAAAGATATGAGCAGCTTGTGATCGGTTTTAAGCTCGAAACGAAGCCCAAACAGATAATGATGCATCTTTTTAATCCCATATACACAGGCTAAAGCTTCTTTCTCTACCATACCATAGGCTCTTTCCGCTTTAGACATGCTTCTCGACGCGTACGCAACGGGTTGTAGTTTGCCCGACTCATTGGATTGTTGGAGCACGCAACCAAACCCATGTGATGAAGCGTCACAGGCCAATACTAATTGCTTCCACGGATCATAATGTACCAGCAATTTGTTGGAACAAAGCACATTTCTAGCCTTCTCGAAGGCCCTGTCTTGAGATACACCCGAAACCCAGTTGTCGCCTTTTCTGAGCAGCCTGTGCATGGCTCTAATAATGTGCTCAATTTAGGGAAGAAATGACCGAAGTCGTTGAGAACACCAAGGAAAGAACGCTGCTCCGTCACATTCTGGGGTCTGGATGCATTTTTGATGGCCTCTGTTTTCGAGCTCGGAGGCCTGATGTCATCTGCAGCAATATTCCTTCCGAGGAATTCAACTTCCAGTGCCATAAAGATGCACTTTGAACATTTCAGCCTGAGCCCCACTTTGTCCAGATGACGTAGAACCTCTTCCAGGTTGTGCAGGTGTTCGGCAATGTCACAACCTGTGACCAGAATGTCATCTTGGAACACTATGGTTCTAGGGACGGACTTCAGTAAACTCTCCACGTTTCTCTGAAATATGGCTGCAGCCGAGCGAATTCTGAAAGGACACCTGTTGTAAATGAACAGCCATTTATGCGTATTGATGCACGTAAGTTTCTTCGACGATTCGACAAGCTCCTGTGTCATGTAGGCCAACATCAGATCCAATTTGGTGAACGACTTTCCCTCTGCTAGTGTTACAAACAGGTCATCAGCCTTTGGTAATGGGTACTGATCCTGTTTCAAAACTCGGTTGATCGTAATCTTGTAGTCTCCACAAATCCTGACAGTGCCATCACTCTTCAGTACAGGAACAATGGGGCTGGCCCATTCGTTAAATTTGACCGGTGAAATGACCCCTTCACGTTGGAGTCTGTCCAGTTCAATTTCGACCTTCTCCCTCATCATGTACTGGGCCGCCTGGGCTTTGTGATGGACGGGTCTTGCATCTGAGTCCAGGTGGATCTGCACCTTGGCTCCCGTGAAGTTGCCGATGCCCGGTTCAAACAGCGAGAGAAATTTGCTCAGCACTTGAGCACACGAAGCGTCATCCACCAATGACAAAGCTTTAATATTGTTTCAGTTCCACTTTATTTTTTTGAGCCAACTCTTGCTGAACATTGCCTGGAACGATCCACAGTGATAGATCATGAACTGCCCCATTGTACGACACCTTGACTGCTACACTGCCAATCACTGGTATGAGCTCTTTGGTGTCGTTACACAATTTTGCATTTACTGGACTCAGCTTGGGTTTCATGGCCTTGGTATCCCACAGTTTTTCAAAAATCCTCTGGCACATAATTGACTGACTCGCACCCATGTCTAATTCCATAGATACCGGCACGCCATTCAATTTTACTTCAATCATTATCGATTGACTCTTTGTCAGGAACAAATGTACACTATATACTTCCTCCTCAGGTATCTCGGGTTGCATTGCCGGATCCGCTCCGGATCGGTCATCATCATCCACGTGGTGTATCGCAGCACGCTTGCTGAG
Source organism: Pristiophorus japonicus (assembly GCF_044704955.1). Lineage (NCBI taxonomy): Eukaryota > Metazoa > Chordata > Chondrichthyes > Pristiophoridae > Pristiophorus > Pristiophorus japonicus. The sequence continues at coordinate 300,919,164 of NC_091978.1, forward strand.
CTGCGGACACATCCGCTGAAGGTGCCCCATTTTCGCACAGCCTCTACAAATATACTGTCTGAAACGGCACTGATGAGGCCGATGATTGCCCCCACAGCGCCAACAGGGTGAAATCGGATTCGTGCCCAATGGTGGACTTTGAACAGCTATAGGTTTCGCAAACAGTCGGATAGCCCCTGCCAGGTGCAGCTCTGCCAACCGACGAAACAATCTGGTGTACAGTACTTGCCGTGGAGTTTCGATTCTACGAGGATATCTGCTTTGTACTATCGACCGTGGTCAGGCAAGCCTGGGCGATCGTGACGGCCCTGCTCAGATCCAGCGTCTCCGCAGCCAGCAGCTTCCGCAGGATCACCTTGTGGTTTATGACTATTACAAAGACGCTGTGCAGCATGTCTTCCAACGCGATTCCAAACTTACACAGCTCAACGAGACATCTCAGGTCGGCAACAAATTCCGCCACGTCCTGGCCCTCAGAACGAACATGCTTGTAAAAGCGGTATCTCGAGATAATGATGTCTTTTTTAGGTTTGAGATGGTCCTGGATCAGAGCACACAATTCCTCATAGGTCTTTTCCGTTGGACATATAGGTGGATAACCTCACATTTATCTACATTATACTGCATCTGCCATGCATTTGTTGACTCACTTAACCTGTCCAAGTCACCCTGCAGCCTCTTAGCATCCTCCTCACAGCTCACACTGCCACCCAGTTTAGTGTCATCTGCAAACTTGGAGATATTACATTCAATTCCTTCGTCTAAATCATTAATGTATATTGTAAATAGCTGGGGTCCCAGCACTGAACCTTGCGGTACCCCACTATTCACTGCCTGCCATTCTGTAAAGGATCCGTTTATTCCTACTCTTTGCTTCCTGTCTGCCAACTAGTTCTCCATCCAAGTCAATACATTACCCCCAATACCATGTGCTTTAATTTTGCACACTAATCTCTTGTGTGGGACCTTGTCAAAAGCCTTTTGAAAGTCCAAATACACCACATCCACTGGTTCTCCCTTGTCCACTCTACTAGTTACATCCTCAAAAAATTAGAGAATATTTGTCAAGCATGATTTCCCTTTCATAAATCCATGCTGACTTGGACCAATCCTGTCACTGCTTTCCAAATGCGCTGCTATTACATCTTTAATAATTGATTCCAACATTTTCCCCACTACCGATGTCAGGTTAACCGGTCTATAATTCCTTGTTTTCTCTTTCCCTCCTTTTTTAAAAAGTGGGGTTACATTAGCTACCCTCCAATCCATAGGAACTGATCCAGAGCCAATAGAATGTTGGAAAATGACCAACAATGCATCAACTATTTCTAGGGCCATTTCCTTAAGTACTCTGGGATGCAGCCTATCAGGCCCTGGGGATTTATCGGCCTTCAATCCCATCAATTTCCCTAACACAATTTCCTGACTAATAAGGATTTCCTTCAGTTCCTCCTTCTTGCTAGACCCTCGGTCCCCTAGTATTTCCGGAAGGTAATTTGTGTCTTCCTTAGTGAAGACAGAACCAAAGTATTTGTTCAATTGGTCTGCCATTTCTTTGTACCCCATTATAAATTCACCTGATTCTGAATGCAAGGGACCTACATTTTTCTTCGCTAATCTTTTTCTCTTCACATATCTATAGAAGCTTTTGCAGTCAGTTTTTATGTTCCCTGCAAGCTTACTCTCATACTATATTTTCCCCCTCCTAATTAAACACTTTGTCCTCCTCTGCTGAATTCTAAATTTCTCCCAGTCCTCAGGTTTGCTGCTTTTTCTGGCCAATTTATATGCCTCTTCCTTGGATTTAACACTATTCCTAATTGCCCTTGTTAGCCACGTTGAGCCACCTTCCCCGTTTTATTTTTACGTCAAACAGGGATGTACAATTGTTGAAGTTCATCCATGTGATCTTTAAATGTCTGCCATTGCCTATCCACCGTCAACCCTTTAAGTATCATTCGCCAGTCTATCCTAGCCAATTCACATCTCATACCATCGAAGTTACCTTTCTTTAAGTTCAGGACCCTAGTCTCTGAATTAACTGTGTCACTCTCCATCTTAATGAAGAATTCTACCATATTATGGTCACTCTTCCCCAAGGGGCCTCAAACAACAAGATGGCTAATTAATCCTCTCTCATTGCACAACACCCAGTCTAGGATGGCCAGCTCTCTAGTTGGTTCCTCGACATATTGATCTAGAAAACCATCACTTAGACATGCCAGGAAATCTTCCTCCACTGTATTGCTACCAGTTTGGTTAGCCCAATCTACATGTAGATTAAAAAGTTACCCATGATAACTGCTGTACCTTTATTGCATGCATCCCTAATTTCCTGTGTGATGCCATCCCCAACCTCACTACCACCGTTTGGTGGTCTGTGCACAACTTCCACGAATGTTTTCTGCCCTTTGGTGTTCCGCAGCTTTACCATACAGATTCCACATCATCCAAGCTAATGTCCTTCCTTACTATTGCGTTAACCTCCTCTTCAACCAGCAACGTTACCCCACCTCCTTTACCTTTCTGTCTATCCTTCCTGAATATTGAATACCCTTGGATGTTGAGTTCCCAGCCTTGGTCACCCTGGAGCCATGTCTCCATAATCCCAATTACATCATATCCGTTAACAGCTATCTGCGCAGTTAATTCATCCACCTTATTATGAATGCTCCTCGCATTGAGGCATAGAGCCTTCAGGCTTGTTTTTGTAACACTCTTTGTCCTTTTAGAATTATGTTGTAATGTGGCCCTTTTTGATTTTTGCCTTTGATTTCTCTGCCTTCCACCTTTCGTTATCTCCTTTCTACCTTTAGCTTCTGCCCCCATTTTACTTCCCTCCATCTCTCTGCATAGATTCCCATCCCCCTACCATATTAGTTTAAACCCTCCCCAACAACACTTGCAAATTCTCCCCCTAGGACATTGGTTCCGGTCCTGCCCAGGTGCAGACCGTCTGGTTTGTACTAGTGCCACCTCCCCTAGAACCAGTTCCAATGTCCCAGGAATTTAAATACCTCCCTCTTGCAACATTCCTCAAACCACGTATTCATCTTAACTATCCTGCTATTTCTTCTCTGACTAGCACATGGCACTGGTAGCAATCCTGAGATTACTACCTTTGAGGTCCTACTTTTTAATTTAACTCCTAGCTCCCTAAATTCAGCTTGTAGGACCTCTTCCCATTTTTTCCCTATATCGTTCGTACCTATATGCAGCACGACAATTGGCTGTTCCCCCTCCAGAATGTACTGCAGCCGCTCCGAGACATCCTTGACCCTTGCACCAGGGAGGCAACATACCATCCTGGAGTCTCGATTGCAGCCACAGAAACACCTATCTATTCCCCTTAGAATAGAATCCCCTACCACTATAGCTCTCCCACTCTTTTTCCTGCCCTCCTGTGCAGCAGAGCCACCCATGGTGCCATGAACTTGGCTGCTGCCCTCCCCTGATTAGTCAACAGTACCCAAGGTGGTATATCTGTTTTGGAGGGAGATGACCGCAAGGGACACTTGTACTACCTTCCTTCCACTGCTCTGCCTGATGGTCACCCATTCCATACCTGCCTGTGTAAACTTTACCTGCGGTGTGACCAACTCACTAAACATGTAAAATGGGTAATTATAGAGCGGTTAGCCTGACATCAATAGTGGGGAAAATGTTGGAATCAGTTATTAAAAATGAAATAGCAGCGCATTTGGAAAGCAGTGACAGGATCGGTCCAAGTCAACATGGATTTATGAAAGGGAAATCATGCTTGACAAATCTTCTGGAATTTTTTGAGGATGTAACTAGTAGAGTGGACAAGGGAGAACCAGTGGATGTGGTGTATTTGGACTTTCAAAAGGCTTTTGACAAGGTTCCACACAAGAGATTGGTGTGCAAAATTAAAGCACATGGTATTGGAGGTAATGTACTGATGTGGATAGAGAACTGTTGGCAGACAGGAAGCAGAGTCGGGATAAACGGGTCCTTTTCAGAATGGCAGGCAGTGACTAGTGGAGTACCGCAGGGCTCAGGGCTGGGACCCCAGCTCTTTACAATATACATTCATGATTTAGATGAAGGAATTGAGTGTAATATCTCCAAGTTTGCAGATGACACCAAGCTGGGTGGCGATGTGAGCTGTGAGAAGGACACTAAAAGGCTGCAGGGTGACTTGGACAGGTTAGGTGAGTGGGCAAATGCATGGCAGATACAGTATAATGTGGATAAATGTGAGGTTATCCACTTTGGGGGCAAAAACACAAAGGCAGATTATTATCTGAATGGTGACAGATTCGTAAAGGGGAGGTGCAATGAGACCTGGGTGTCATGGTACATCAGTCATTGAAGGCCAATGCTGGAAATCAAACAAAAGCAGAAAACACAAGAAGCACTTAACAGGACAGGTAACATCTGTCAAGAGCACAATGTGACTTTTCAGGTGTAGAATCCTTCCTCAGAATTGAAAGATATTGGGCCCAAGTTTCCACATGATTTGCGCCTGATTTTTAGG